>NW_019416547.1:186177-286668 GCF_000390285.2 Anoplophora glabripennis | reverse complement strand
CGTCATAGCATAAGCGTAGACGAGCGGTCTAATTCCATGGCTATAATAAATTTATAAATTAAAAAAACACAACTGGGACGTTTTAAAATGCTGTAATAATTAAAATGGATCAAAGTGCCGGTTATAGCAAACCATAAAAAAATATTAGATGTTATGTTTTATTATCTTTTTTCAATATTTTCTATATCTTGTTGCCTTTTACGCAGACACGCCAATGGATTTTCGTTCCCGGCATGCTTCATCCCCCTTACTAGTCCAAAAGCTAGTGATGAGTCACTCTCTATAATTTCGACGGCGGAGTATAGTATTACAGCTGTTTATATAAATTTAAAATATGTTATTTATATATAAAATATACAGTATTACCCACATTGGAGTGATGACCATATTTTGCCCAAAATTGTTCAATATGGGCCATATACATCAGAATATTACACACCCTGAATATAAAAATTAGGTCATATCATAAAAATGTCCAATACAGCAACTGTATTATTCTATAAATTTCTTACGTTTAACTTTCAATATGTCTTTCGCACTGATAGAATCAGTAAAATCATTTCATGAAAAAAGAATCATGGTCCAAGATGCATACTCCAGAGCGACCACTATTTCAACGCTTTATTAATGCACTGAACTGTCAAACTCTGCATAACATAACCAAGAGATTTACATAGATTTATCTGTGCCAAAATAGTAGACAGTACTAGACAGTGCTTCTCAATATGTAGATCCGTAGAGGTGCGCGAGAAATTCGATTCCATGGGCGTATCAATAAAGGGGATTTTAAAAATTATTAAATATATAGAACAAATGTACCAATTTTTATAAAAACCAGATTATCCTGAAATACCGAAATATCCAGCTGGTAGGTAGGTACTATTTTATTTATATTAAACTATGTATTCAGCAATTCTGTCCTTGCAGGCAAATATAGCCCACAATCGCCTGTGTATTTTTTTATTTCCCTTTTTATTAAGGAACATAACTAACTGGCCAAAAGGCTCCTGTGAAAGGTTTAATTAAGTAAAGCTGTAACAGTGAAGTGATACAGAAATGGTAAAACCATTAAAACTACCAAAAGTACAAACACCAGTGAGTAATAAGATGCACCACCGATAAAATACTAGAAACATATATAATAAATAAGCATTCATACAATAACCAATTTCTGATAATGCTATCACTATCACTGTCACTAATGCTATCACCGCTATCAAGTAAAGGTTAATTGCCTCCTACAGAAGTAGGTTTTCGTCTTTTAATTTAAAAGTTGTGTCATTTTGTGCCAAATAATCTGAGCGAATATGAATATTCGCTCAGATTAGTTCAATAGTGTTCAGCTCACAATAGTATGGTGGCAATCGAAAAAATGTAACATGAGCTTTAGCCATTTCATTCACTATATATTTAATGGATCTGGCTTTTCCTTTGTGCTAATAATTGTACTTTTGACATCACGTCATTATATTCGATAAGTTTTCCATATAACCATTCCACGATTTCCCCTTTTCTCCATGAAAATGTTAGCAGTTTTTCCATTCTTCGATTATGATAACATGCATTATCCAGGACAATTACAGCACCAGGTTCAACATTGAGGCAAACCAGATGTATACGATTTTTCAGATACCTCAGTATCCATATCCTAATGGTAATTAATCTCCTATTTCTCAGGACTCTAACCATTATTCAAAAATCTGTATTCACTTCTGATAATTATTAAGAGCGTCCCTTTTCTAAGAGGTGCCTTTAGCCACGCAGGAAATTCTTCTAAAAAATTTTCTCATCTGCCGTTGATATGTAAATCTTGCGAAACCTACACACAATTTCATTTTTAGCAACAGTGATTGAAATAACTAAAATGTAAATGTAATAACATGTCTTCCCAACTCATATGCTTATGAAACATACTGGTATGCCTCAACTGGAAATTAAGACAAGGCAGAATTTCAAGAAACCAAACCATGCAGCCTCAATTATCTCTCTTTTTGCTGATAAATGAAAATAGAAGTAGGCACTTGTAACAATAAAACATTCCAAATGCGCTGAACATATCGGAACACTATACGAAATGAATGGCACATTACAATTACTATGCAGTATGCAGAGAAAACACAAAATCATTTTATCAGATTAAGAATAAGTAGTAAAAATTATGGTTCGACTTATTTATGACTCTACTGCCTACTGTTTTGGCATTGGAGTACAAAAAACTAATATCTGATGGATTCGCCGAAAAGTTGATATAGGACAGTGCTTCCTCGACTGAGATACAGAGGTAGTCAAAGGTGTCATAAAAAGAATAACGCTCTGTGGCTCAAAAATAAATCAATATATCAATTATTTGACAGTTGAAATTGCTTTGAAAGACAAGCATAACGTGTCACCAGTTTTTTTCTGTCTTTTGTAGTTCCTCTTCTCATAAAATTTGAATCATTCTGTACACTGTTACTTACATTAAATGACCTGTCCATGTTCAATGCAGAGATGTAGTGAGTGTTACAAACCAAATAACCTGTAATTTTACTTAAACTAGTTGACCCAAAGAAATAATAATTTAACAGAAGGCAAAAGAACTATTTTAAAAGAGAAAAGTTCAAAGATGTTACACAATCATAAATTTGCAAAATGTTTATAAGAATTGACTTTAACATGCTTTGAACTTTTCCAAGTGTCATGTAATTTTAATAGAAACAGATTGTTTATGAACCAAAAACTATATTTTGTAAATTACAGTTTATATTTTATGTGTACTTATACTGTATGTATGTTTAACTTTGTACAGAACCAGTTGTTTCACTTGTTTAAATGTTTATGTTTTTAATAACTTTATATAAAGATGTTGTATGAAAGTTAACTAAATATACAGGGAGGCCCAATAATGTGGTAAGGTACAACATCTCCGTTACTATTTAGAGGATAAAAGATATTACTAGGTACCTAAAAAATGTTTTACAAAAAAAAACTCGGCAATTTTCATATAAAAAAGTGAGATGGAAAATTATTTGAAAATTATTTTGAAATAGTATTTTTTATCCGTTTCGACTTCTATTTTTTTTATATCTTGGAGTCATTGTACTTTGTCAGGCTAATGGATTGCTCTGTACAAAAGTATTACTATTTTTAAGTTTAGAGTTATGTAACAAATTTTAATTTTGAAGATTCTAATTATTCAGGTTGCAAATAAGGAGGAAGGAAATTATTTTTAATAAATACTTTTTTATTGCCATTTTTGTAACAAAATCTGCACAAATTCATTGATAACGTATGATTTTGGCTTAGCGTATAAATATGTGCAGTGGTGTGGTGTGGACCAAAAAGAGCACATTTTTAAAAACTACAAAACAAAACATCGTGCACAAAATTAAAGTTGCTTCAAATAACATAGCTTTTACCCAAAAATTATCCAAATTTACTGAAAAACAAAGTTATAGCAAAAAATCGATTTTTAACTTTCAACTTCAAGGGCTCATACAGGGTGAGCCCGAATAAAAAATTATAAGATTGTTGATATTATTTTTGTCACCCTGTATAGCAATGTAATTTTGAGTGTCTATTTGAGAGTAAAGTCTTTCTTATACTTTTTCCCAACGAATAACTTTTCTATAAAAAGAAAATTTACATCTGAAAAAAAAAAATTAAAAAACACCGTACAAAAAAAAAGATAAGGAACTTTGAAAAAAGTATTTTATTAAAACAGCAACTGCTTGTAATTTTAAAACAGTTTTTCTTGGTGCCACACCGTATATTAGATGTATAATAAAAATTACTGATATAACAATGTAAATACATTCGTACATTCCTACTTAGTTTTCCGTTTCCTTCGTGGCTTTTTGGGCTCACCGTCGCTATCGCCCTCATTGTCGACACCCTTCTTGTTCCACTCCTTCTTTAGTTCTTGCAGCATGTTCGGTGTTAAAATGCCCTGCGCGAGTAACCTTTCTGTTAACCTACCTCTCCCGACCACAGACGTCTTCGACTCTGAAATTAATTATATATTTGTATTTGTTACCAGTGATGTATAAAATAAAATTTGTACAAATAAATACCTCTTAAATACGACTGTTTTAGTCTGTTTGCGGAAAACTCCTCGTCGTCGGCCGCTAGGGTGCCGGAACTTATGCCGGTTTCCGAGTTCCTTAGCAGTCGGGTGAGTTGCATGACACCCTGCTGGATTATTTGGTCCAGCTCGCGCTGCATGTCCCTCACCAGAACGGGCTCGTTGAATAAGTCCATGAAGCGATAACTATAAAAAAATTACGTTATCTACAGGGTGTGACACGGGGAAGTGCACAACATTCCTCAGGTAAAAATAAGCAACCAAAGCTTATACCGGGTGTCCCATTTTAAAAAATACACCTGAATATCTCTTCAGTTAAGGGCTTAATGAAAAAATTTCTAATCTAATGGTGACCTTGACCATAACCTTCAAGGTCAAGCTGATTTTTCAAATGGAAACATATTTTTGACACCAGAAATGAAAAGAGCAGAAAATTTTACATCTGACTATGATCTTGACCATAACCTTCAAGGTCATTTGAAGGTCATTTTAGTTTTTGTTGCAAAATTCTACTTTTGAGACCAGAAATGAGAAGAGCGGGCCATTTCACGTCCATCTATGACATTGACCTTGACCTTCACGGTCATTTCAAGGTCAAGTTAATTTTTCAAATAGAAACCGGTATCTTTCAGACCAAAATAGAAAGTGCGGAGAATTTTGCTTCCGGATATAACCTTGATCATGACCTTAAGTTTCAAAAGTCATTTGAAGGCCATTCTAGTATTTTGCAGGCAAAACTTTAATCTTGTTCATATTTTTCTTTTTGATATGTGGGGCTCGCCATAATTTTCCAGAATACCCATTAACCCTTTGTGGCATGCATTTTTTATTCAAATGTTTTTGAACTCAGACTAGCTCAGAATTTAGTAATAGTTAAATCTGATAAGGCGGATCCAATATGTCGAATACTCGGCTCGACCTTGAGTTCTAACGTAAGTTGAAGCATTTTCAAAGTGTTAATCCATATGAATATTAAAAATGTCTACCATATTGGATTTGAATATTTTCAAATTCTGACTTCATATTCGCGATCAGCGCCCTCGAAAACCCCCAAGTACACTATTCGGCAAGACGGAAATGAATTTTGCAACAAAAAACTAAAATGACCTTCAACTGACCTTCAAATGCCCTTGAAGGTCATGGTCAAGGTCTTCGTCGGATGTAAAATTTTCTGTTCTCTTCATTTCCGGTGTCAAAAATATGTTTCCTTTTGAAAAAATCAACTTGACCTTGAAATGACCTTGAAGGTCATGGTCAATTAGATGTCCCCCTCAAAACCCTACAACTTTTATTTGAAAATTTTTTTTCATTAAGCCCTTAAGAGATATTCACGTGTATTTTTTTAAATGGGACACCCGGTATAACATTGACATTAACTTAGAAAACACCCTGTATACCAATATAACTGACTAAAAAAATTTTCTTACCTCAACCACAAGTATAAATCCAAAACGTCAAACACGGCTTCTAAATGAACCAAGTCGATTATGGTTTTTGGGGGCTGCAAAGGCCACCCTATGTTTCTGCACAACCAGTCAAAAGTAATTAGCTCGTTTTTGCTGTACTGCCTTGCAAACTACAACAAAACAAATTTAAAAAAATGTTTCACAAAAACTGCGTTACAAAATCAATCGAATATGTATTTATTAATTCCTCGTATCTCAACTTACTTTCAAGAACATGGTGCAGACAAACGGCATTTTCTTATTGATAGGCGCACAGCAAAACACGTATCTGGCTCGCAAAGGCAACGGAACGTGCTGGATCATGTCGGCTAGGAATTTAAAATCCTCGATGTTACACATGAAGTACAAAGAATCGTCCACCGTCGAAAGACTAACAAATATATCCTAGAACAAAATCAAGTATAGTCAGTAAACAACGAAATAAACTTCTCCTCTCACCATTAAATTACTAAGCGTTGAATTTGGTAAGTGATAAGCGTAAAGTTCAATCTGATCAGCGGTGGGATGCAGCCCGGCCTGTGTTATTGGCTCTGGATCAGAAGACAACCGATTTTTCAGGGTGTTCAAATCCTCTGGCTTAAATGTCGTTACATATCCCTGTTCCCACTGGGTGCCGTATCTGAAAGTGTTTATAAAGTTCTAGTTAAAAAATTACATTTTAATTTTAAAAAATTTACCTTCCAGCTCTCCCAGCTATCTGCAAAGCCGAAGACACGGATATCGTATCCATTTCCTTCTCACCCTTCTCGTTCATAATTGGCTTAATAAGAGAATAAAATATTATCCTACGAATACTCCTAAAAATGAACGAAAACATAGAAGCGAATAAAGAGTGAGAGTTATTACTCCCTACAAATTCAAACCCATTCCAATTGCGTCTGTTGCAACTAATATTTTACAACTGTTGTCAGGATCGTTGAATTTGGCGGCTTGGGCTAGCTTGGTACCTGGAGGTAAACCTCCGTAGATTACAGCTACTTCCTTGCCCGTCGCTTCGATACCTCTCGAAACAGAATAAATGTCGTTTTTACTAAAACATACAATGCAGTCTCCAGGCAAAACATTGTCCAGAGAACCTAAAAAAATATTCCCTAAATAATACAGGAATTATTTTACAAAAAAGCGAGTCAGGTGAATAAATTTATTTACTGAACACCAAAAAACAGGCACAAATAAGTTTTTCAAATTACTTTATGGAAACAATAATCAGGTAATAAATTAATTGAAATGATAATAAATTAATGAATTATCCATTTTCGACCTAAAACCATCTAACTCCTAAACTACTACCGGGACAAAAAACATGTTAAACTGCACTAACCTAAAGCAGAGTCTTCAATTTTTAAAGCTGTCAGTCTTTTATAATGGCGAACCTCCAGGTCCTCCCCAGTGGTTAAACAGAGTTGTTGAACTAAATCGATAGTTCCTGCTTCACCACAAATATGTATCTCATCAGCTATTAAGCCCAAGAAAGCCCTAGTCCAAGCCCATCCCCTTTGAGGGTCCTTTATCATCTGGATTTCATCAATCACTGCCACTTCATCTACATATTCATATATTATTTAACCCAGATAGTTTTTTTTTTAATTATTACTTACAAGGATTGTTTACTGAAGCCATTTCGACAGTACACGATACGTGACCAGATGCATTTCCAGTTGGGTCTGCAAAATTTCGTTCTTCGCCCGTTACTAAGTCGCAAGGTGTGCCCTAACACGTAAACATCATAAACAATGAAAGGCTTAAATGTTTTACTAATTTAAGTGATACAAAAAATAAATTATAAATTTACCTTACCCTGCTGTTCGTTTTATTAAACACTTCGCTAGCTAATAATTTCAAAGGACCACAATAAACTCCAGATTTGGCTGTGATGAACCTTTCTAAAGCATGAAAAGTCTTTCCAGAATTTGTTGGGCCAGCGTGGAAAATTATTTTTCTATTTATTGCTCTTGCTTGAGGATACCAGTTAGCCGGAGTTCTCAAGTCTGAAATTTTTCGCAAATCCTCCATACAGTCTAAGTGGGGAAACATTTGTTTAGCGTGTCTCAAGAAATAAGGGAAAATATCAGTAGGATTGCCTGCTCCTTGCAAAACATCACTTATCACGACATGTAAGTCAACAGGTAACGTTTGTGCTTCTAGACAGTATCTCCTGAAGCTTATGTAGCTCTGATGCTGAAGGTAATCTAAAATTTAAGAAAAATAAATGATACATTAATAATTTACATGCTTATCTCTTACTGTCCAATCCATTGTCCATAAGCAACTGTTTTATCTCCTTATTCTGGTAGAATTTATTTAAAACCTTCAATAAATCAGCCTTATTTAAAGAACCTGTGAGTTCAGCTCCTACATTTATATCATCCGGATTTGCTTTAATTTGTATAGGAACAAATAAGGAGGATAATGTAGAATCATCTTTCTTTCCTCTAACTTGAAATAATGTTACCGCATGTTTAGCACTATTTTCAGCGACTAAATTGGATCGACATAAATGAATATTTTGGAGTGCCCCACAAAGGCTTCTTAATTTTTTACTATTCTGTAGCATTTTACTACATTTACACAGACACTATATGTAAATAAAACACAACAGATAAAATATGCATTATTGAGGTTATAACCTATTTGACATTGACATTGAGCATGTTGATATTTCGGCTATATGACAGATATCAGTTTCAAACGCGACACTCAGACTAAGACACTTCCCTACCCGCTGGAAAACGGCAAACATAATCCTTATCCCAAAACCCAACAAAGATCACACCATCCCATCCAACTACCGGCCCATTAGCCTGTTCCCGGCTATGAGCAAAGTGGTAGAAAAAATTATCCTAACCCGTCTAAGAACCCACTCCCAAGAACTGCAAGTCATTCCAGACGAGCAGTTCGCCTTCCGACTCCACTGAACTCCAAATCCTTCGCCTTACCGAGCACATCACGGCGGCCTTCAACAGGGGACAGTACACTGGTGCTGCCTTCCTGGACGTCGCAAAGGCCTTCGATACGGTTTGGCATGAAGGCCTACTGATGAAAATGCTCACCAACCAATATCCCATATCCTTTACCAAACTCATAAAATCCTACCTACACCACCGAAAATTCCGCATCCAAATCCAAGATTCCCTTTCCACCACCCGTCCCATGGAGGCCGGTGTCCCCCAGGGCACCGTCCTGTCCCCACACCTATACACCATTTACAACTCCGACATCCCACATCCCCCCAACACCAACATATACTTATACGCCGACGACCTGACAATCACATCCCAATCCGTAGATCCTAGATATTCCGTCTCCCTCCTCCAAAACTCCTTAGACCAACTTGAAACCTGGTGCAACAGGTGGAAAGTCAAAATTAATCCCAACAAAAGTTCGGCTATCCTTTTTACCAAACGAAAAATCCCACAAAACCTCGACAGACTGACACTATCCCAGGAACCCATCTCCTGGAATCGACAAACACGATACCTGGGCGTGACGATGGACCAGCGTCTCACGTGGAAACCGCACATCGTGGAGACGGTGGCGCGAGCGAAGACCACCAGGGCTAGGCTCTATCCCTTACTCAAAGGTGGAAACACCCTCAGTTTAAGGAATAAGCGAACGCTTATCAAGGTGGTACTTCAACCGCAGCTAACCTACGCCTCCACGGCGTGGGGTCACGCGGCAAAAAGCCACTTAAAGTCATTACAGGCTGTGGAAAACATAGCCCTCCGCACGGCCACCGACGCGCCCTGGTACGTAAGAAACACTGACATATTACGAGACTTACAATACACAAACGCTACACAGACAATAAGACAAAACGCGGAGAAACGATTTGACGTAGCCGCTAGACATGACAATCCCCTCCTCAGGCAAGCCGTTGACTACGTACCCGACGTGACCGACAAACACAAAAGACCTAGACACCAACTTTTTGACCCTGGGTGACCACCCCAATGACCCCCCCCCTGCCCGCTAACCTTTTCTGTTTCAGAGACAGCCAGGATCAAGAAACGAAGACAACGACACACACACACACACATACACACCCCCCATACCCTCCTTAACCCTCCCCTCCCGCGCTAGCCTAAGGGCCACCTTAGCAAAGCGCATCCCAGGCTGCATAGCCGCACTACCCTACCCAACCATACCACACATAAACATGACACTACCCCCGGGGTTTACACAGACGAGCCGGCGAAGCAAGAAGAGCGCCAGAAGAAAGGGCCCTAGCCGGCGGGGCCCAGCCAGGACAAAAGGAGGTCCCACAAAGCGCCTACACCGGCCGCATTTGCGGTCGGGGTAGACGACGGATGGGGCCCACCTACGAAGGCTGTCCAGGCCTACACGAGATGAGGCAGGATAAAGAGGGATAATCCCCCTCGATCCCAAATCATTGAGGCCAATTTCTAGCCATAGAATAATGACGGCGCGTTTCACAATCTGAATACTCAGTCCCACTTCTAAACCGAAACAGGCGGTGACTATTCAGATTATGAAACGCCTTCACTATAGCCATCCTTGTCTATCGCACGGATTTCTTTACGTTACTTTGTCGCTCTCATGTAAAGGCAGATGGACCATGTGGATTTTCCAGCCCTGTATATAGAGGGGATCAGTCGGCAAGAGAGAGATAGCAATTTCTTCATCTTCACAGCAACTCTCTCTCTCTTTGCCGTTGGTAGGTCTCCTATCTATGCTTATCCGAGCAGTGCCAAAGTTCTAAACTTAATAAAAAGATTTCTTTATCTGATGTACTATTGCTGTCAATAGATGGCGAGAGAAGAGAAAATAATTTTAAAAATAGTTATTGATCCAAATTTAGTAGTTATTGTAAATAGTATGCATAAAAATGTTCTTAAAACTGATAATAATAGCTCTTTTTGATTTAATTGCTGCAAGGAATATTCATGTCTTGATGACTGAAGTATTTGAAATAGTGGTGGATCCATCGATGTTTAATTGGACCCATGAAGGAATTAAAGATCAGTATGTTTATCAAGCATCTCTTTTAAATGCCCCTGACTTACCATCATGGATGAATTTTGTATATAGTAAAAAAAATCATACAGGTATTTTGTATGGGGTTCCCCCAAATATGCCCAACACAAAAATTCCCTTAGAAATAATTGCCCTAAATAAAAAAAATTACGAAACGAGGATAGAAACACTGAATGTGATCATCTTGAATAAAAGAAAACCAGCTAGGTATGAAGTGAACATCAAAATAGATAATTTGAATGTCGAGGATATGTTTAATGTTAATCGGACTGATGCTTTGAAGGGTATTTTTCGAGAAAAACTCTGGAAAGGTAGCGGAGGCGATTTATACATTACTTTCCTTAGTTCGGCAGTAGAATTAGGTGCACGAAAACCTTTGGTTCCTGGCAAGGAAGAGGGGTAATAATACTATAACTTACCAATAACAAATATGGTTACAAATTTACGTTGAAATTGAACTATATTATCTATTCATTATTCAATATTAATTTCCATATCTGTTTTAAATAAGCTCAGATTGATTCTGTTCAAAATATTTTTTTTGTTTATGTTGTAGGGTGGTTGTTCGTTTGGGAAGTTATGAGGAATTTTCCCCAGAATTGCTCAAACTGCAAGAAGAAGTTAGGCCGTTATGGAAATTAGGCTCTTGTAACTTCAAACGAACTTCCGTTCAAATAATTTTCAGGGACAATGGCTTTAACCTTGATTGGTGCTTTTTCAGGCTGGTTAGTGCAATAATAATAATAATAATAATAATAATAATAATAAATTGGTGTAATGTGACAAAATAAGAATTTAATACTAATAAAATTGTAGATGTATAACAACAATTCTGATCTGAATCAACCGGGAGCAAATGAAAAACTGTCAAGTTTAGAAGAGAATAATTTGTTACATGATCACTGGAAACCAGTTTCCAAGTCCGATCTACCAAAAAGAAGTTATTCTCAGGAGTTACTCGTTTCAATATTAGTTCCGTTGTTAATTATGTTGGTGTTAGCCTCAACGTTATCGTTCATTCTGTGTCTTCACCATGACGATCTGTAAGTATATAATTTGATTAAAAAACTACAATTAATTAATTTATTAAATAAACAATTTAAATGGAAGTATAAATTACGCATGATTCTTATGAAAATCTTACAGAGAAGACGAAGGAAGTGAAGAATTCTTCGGTAACTTATTTCACATTTGTACTGATTATTATTACAACTATTACATTTACAGGTAAAAAGGAGAAAACTTAATAATTTTCTTAATGTTATTTTTAGTAAAAGACGTTATTAACCTACTAATTACTTACAGTTTGAGATTAAAATATATTTCACATAATTTTTCAAGATATACGGTCGCATCAAAATTAATAGACCACTAAAAATGGACTTCTATTTCATAGTGAATTTTTTTAATTCACTTCGTTATCTTTATTTCTTATTGAGCCATAAATACATGCCAGTACACCAGATTATTGCAAACATTTAAAAACTTGGATGTAACAATAATAAAAACAAAGAAGAAAATTAACCAATACTAAGTACTAATAACGGCGATGACTACTGAGCCCAATCATATTTTCAGTGTTTTCAAGAAATGCAAGGAGTAAGAGGTTGGTGATTTTAAGTTGTTTAAAATCACATCATTTTTAGTGGTGTGTTAATATTGCAAATGTGAACTGTGAATTACCAATGTATATTAACACTGAACTTACTTCTTTAACCTTTTTTTATGATAATTTGCTTTTGCTTTCCATAACACTGCAATACGAGTATATTCGTGCCAATATTATATGAAGTTATTTATTTGCGTTAAGGTATAGTTTTAGTTTTTTTCTTTGTTCATTATGTTTATTTGATTCAATTTTTAATTTAGTCACAGGTGTCAAAATATCCCATAAAGAGAGAAAAAATTCATTTCAATGTTTAAAAACTTGTTCGATTATTATAAAACATATAAAGCCTTGTGCTTAAAAGAATAAGAGTTAATTGCTTCATATCATCGCCACCTTATATTCAAACCATTATTCTATCAACAATTTTAGGAAAAGCCCAGACGATGTCCCATCGGAAGAAACAAATCAATTCACGACCATCCAGAGAGCAACGGAATCCATCCGCAGCTTCTCAAAAAATAGGGACTTGAGCATGTCCCCAGATCCAATGCTACTTTCTCGCAGCCAGACAAACAGCCCTACGTCCACCATAAGTCGTGGCGTTCACTGCAGACCAAGCCCACCACCATACGTACGGCCAAAATTCAAGCCCGAGTTGTGACAAACGGAAACGGAGGAGAAAACCTGGTACTGCTGAAGCTAATGCCACATCAAAAGATTTTTGGCTTTGTAGGGAAGGTGTTTAGAAGCGTATTATGATGTAAGTCGTCTGAATTTTTTGCATTCTGTTGAAATCATCAGAATTTTATTTGGGTGTTCAAGTTTATACGTACAGGTCAACAGGAACAAGTTTAAGAGTGAGGTACAGGAGTAAATTTACAAACAGAGAAGTGAGAACGCATTTAGAAAGAACAAGAGTGTGACACAAATTGCTCGAATGGTGTATGGGCCATATGTTCTAGGCAAGGGCTCTTTCTCTCTGGAAAACTGCTTGATCTTTTGAATGTACTGACATCTTGATGTCCATTTGTCAGAAGAAAAAGATGAAAAAATACATTGCACCTCTCCGACATCTGAGGCTGTCGGCGCCGAATAGGTCCGGCATCGGTGGTTCCTCTGGCTAGCTCATCCATAAATCTTCTAGCATGGTGTGAGGCCATCTTTTCAACTCTTTAGAACTTGGATCCTCTTCCTCCTCCTCTTCCGATTTCTTTAAGTGTAGGGCAAAGCCTTATTTTAGCTAATTATAAGCGTGGGGCAAGGTCCCGTGTTAGTTTATTGAAGTATGGGGCAAAGCCCTCTTTTGGGTTACGAATTCCTTTTTGAATAGCACTTTTTACAGGCTGCGTGACATATCGTGACCAGATTTAAGTCCGGATGATATGGAGGTCTTAATACATTGTGGCCTTTGTCACCCAGAATCTTGTCAATAATGCAAGTTTTAAAGTTGGTTTGTAGAATTTAATGAAGCTGTATAATTTTGGCCTTAAGCATATTTTCGATGAAAGGAAAATTTCTTCAGGTAAATCATTTTTTCAGAACTTCTTTCCGAGAACTCAAATTACGACATTTCTCGCTTTGAACATGTAATGTCGATTATACACTTCTAAATAGCAAGTTAAATATAACTTTCTCTTCAGCCATTTTTTTTTAAATTCATTGTCAACGTTGTATTTCCAGTCCTGCTTTTCTATTTGAATGAGGTTTTTATTCCCGGTATTTATACTGTGCCTTCGAGATCGGTTGATACAAGCCTAAGTTTGTTTTATCACTCCATGCTTTATCGTGCATATGTGAGGAACGAATATCGGATGATTTCCCTCATAATAACATTTGAGGCTTCTTAAATACTGTTGTTGTTACTGAATATCTGGTTCTTCCATCAAAAGTTTCCGATGAGACAAATTTTAAATTTATGTATTTTAAAGTGGGTACAATTCTATTAAAAAATCAATTACTTGTTGACAAAGAACTACTATGTCGCCATAAAGACGGTTTTTGGCGCCTAGTTCTTCCTTTTGTTTGATGAGTGTTTCAAAACCACCTTATTTGCCTTGCTTTTCTATTTGAATGAGGTTTTCATTCCCGGTATTTATACTGTCCCTTCGAGATCGATTGATACAAGCCTAAGTTTGTCTTATCACTCCATTGCTTTATCGTACATATGCGAGGAACGAATATAGGTTTCATCTATAAAAATTATTGGATGATTTCCCTCATAACATTCGGGGCTTCTTAAATACTGTTGTTGTTGCTGAATATCTGGCTTTTCCATCAAAAATTGCCGATGACACAAATTTTAAATGAATGTGTTTTAGAGTGGGTACAATTCTATTATAAAATTAATTACTTGTTGACAAAGAACTCCTATGTTGTCATAAAGACAGTTTTTGGTGCCTAGTTCATCCTTTTTTTTTGACAAGTGTTTCAAAACCACCTCACTCGCCACCCTGAATCTTTTTCATTTATTTTGCAATGTTTTGAAGACTATGCAAGGTCCGTGACAAGTTGATTTGCTTTCCCTACAAACTTGAAGGGAACTGCATGCATGCAACTGCATGAAGTGAATTACATTTGCATTCATCTGTCATGTTTAGCCACTTTAGATATAAATTCTATAACGATGAAACTGTTTACGGCTTGACAGTTTATAGGAAACTGATGGCACACAAAATAAATATACCTAAGGGTGCTAGGTACTAACTAATGGGGTCGCTTTTTAGAGATCATGCAGGCACTCTTGCCAGGATGTTCAGCTCACGTTTGTGGGCGGGTCCAACTCATCGTCAGTCTTATTGCTGTTGACCTGTACCTCGCTCTAAGTCTATGATAATACTTACCCCTCTTCTACTTATATGAATTTTTACCAGTTTAAATACTCATCACAGCATGGAATATATAATGGAGAATATATTAGAGAGATAAATAGAGAATATATTTCAAGTACTTTAATAAAAAAAAGAGCTGAAGATTTTGACTGTAAACTTTGAAAGAATGGATATCACAGCAACAATAATATTGAATCATTTAAAAATCAAACAGTAGCATTAGCAAATTTTCTGAACGACAATAATGTTTAAATGTATGTGTAACATTTTTTTGTAGATTGTAGGTCTGTTTAATCATTGTGAAACATATAATGGTTAATTAAATAAAACAAAAAAAAAGTAATTTTAATTTTTGTTTTATTATGTACTTATCTAAGAATTTTTAATTAAAAAGTAACTCGCTCTTTTTAATCACCCTGTATATATTACACTACAAGATCTTAAAATTTCCCAAGAAATTTACTAATTATTTAAATATATTACATTGTATATATTACAATCACAAATAAAGTGGTAAAAGATAAATAAAATTAACGGTATTGTCAAACCTAACCTAGGAATACTGCCAAATAATCGAGACGTAAGTACAGATATTATCTACAAATAAATTCAATCATTTCTACTACCGGGTTCGCAATAAATATCAGTGAGATTTTCCTCGGAATCCAAAGCGTTCTGCCTGGACAAGTGTCCAGAACTCTGCGAACAACTATGTACGCTGTAGTTACTATTGCTATGTTCTACGGAACCTAGATATAACGAGATAGATGCACTGGTGTCTTCAGACATCGTCCTACGTCTTTCCGGGTAATTTTCCGGCGAAATGATGCAACTATTGCCTCCGCCCACAAACTGAGGATCCACAAAAATATTGCTGTCAGAAAAAGCAGCCGAGGGAGTAATGTCAGTTGTGTCGGTGAGATTCTGCTCACTTCTCGTGCATTTGTTTAAAGGTTTTTCGGGGGACAAGCTTTTCTGGGAGATCGGAGACAGGGGGAAGCTTGTGGAACTGGACGATTTTACTTCTGAGCTTTGCCCCGACTTAGATGGTGTAGAAACTTCAGAAACTAGTGGGGTACTTTCATTATCGCTAGTTTCATTCAACTCGGGACTGGAGTGTAATAATTTCTCCTTCAGTATAAGAAGTTTTTCGAACCCTTTCTTCTCTTTTTTCTCTTCCTTCTGACCTGACTGATCGATAGATTTGGAACGGTTTCTCATCGACTGCCTCATAGGTTTGCTTTCGCTTTTCATCAGATTTAAGGAATTTGGTCGAGATTTTGTTTGTGAAGCCGTGTGCTTATATTCATACAATAAAGGTGTTCTATTCGACTCTTGGTTTTCGTACATGACAGAGGAATTGCTGGTACTTATGCTAACCCGTGGGTTTGTGTCGGAACACTCAGTTCTTATTACTACGTGGCGACCTTTACTGGGATGATCCCCAGATTTTAGGCTAGAATGTCGACTGCTATTTGAGGGCCTCCTTTCTGAAACTAATTTTAAATGTTAGTTAGTTACTGGCTCCACAATTTTTTTTCTACCTGGAATACCAATGTCGGATGTCCAAAATTTTTTCATTTTCTTTTTGCTTTACAGGATGTTGAGAAAATAAATGGAAAATATTGACAGAGTATTGAAATACCAAAATATAAGATGATTTTATCTTTATCTTTTAGTTTTGGGACACAGGGGGTCAAAAATTATTTTTTTTAATCGTACTTTAACCTTATCTTTTTGCATTGTGAAATTTGATACAGATAACAAACAATACTTAATGTATCAGTGTTGTTAATTTTTTTATCATCTGCTAAAAAGCAGTAGCTATAATCTCTTGAAGTGTTAACACATGTTTTAAGGTTAGGTTTTGTATAATGTACGTATAGCCACAGAGTAAGTAGTATAGCAATGCAAAATCTCATTTAACACAAAAATGGCACTCTTGTTAAAATTGCTTTTTTGAGAAAAACACAATTAACTGTCCCAAAGTCAAGAGCTTTTGTCCTTAATATACAGTGTCTGCAAACAAAACAAACAAAAAATTCAAGGATAACTTCTTTGGATGAAAAATACATCAATTTAGATCAATTTACTTTGGAACAATTTTGTTTCTTTAAAAAGTTATTGGTCTTAGAAAAATTTGTATAAAAAATTTGTTTGAAAGCCTGCAACTTTTTAAAGATTCAAAACTGTAACGTGACCTAAATTGGTTTATTTTCATCCAAGCAACTACCCTTGAAGTGTGGTTTTTCGCTTCTAGACACCCTGTATATTAATAGAAACTCAAAAACCGCTTATTTTCATTTTTATTGTATAATCAAATTTTACATTGTAATATAAAAAAATAATAATAATAATTTAGCACCTTCAAAAACCAAATTTAACGAAATACATTGCTTTTTAGAACAGATATGGCTATAATGTATTCTAAAAAATCATATATGACACCCTGTATATCAAAAACAAAAGGCGACAGGTCCCTGGTCTTGCAGGAAAAAAATTGTCTTATTTTTTTATGCTCCATCACCTTTCAAATTTTTTGTACTAATTTCCGCATCATCCTGAGTAATTACAATAAAATTAAAATGAAGTTCCAAATTAAATAACCACAACTGATTCTCATGCAGCTGATATTAAAATGGACGTCCAACATTAGAGCTCTAAGGCATACACAGAACTGTTATTACAGGATCACAATTAAAAATTTCTCTACAATTTATTATTTAACGAGGAAATACCCAATTATGTACATTAGTGTGTTAGCACACATTAAAATAGAAGAAGTAGAGAAAAGATGCTGGAAAGTCAAGGGTTACATATATAAAGCTACTAATGTATTTATAAACACAATTGCTACTCTAGTAGAGACATAACTGTACAAATAAAAAGAGAAATATGAAATATATAGGAATTCGAACGGTTATTCATGTGTTATCACAACAAAGTTGTTAGTTCAGCTGTGGACAATAAAATTTTTCAATAAAATGTCGAAAAATCAGCTAAGTATTTATATACCGAGAACAGCATGTTTTAGCCTATATTTAAAAACAAATATATTTGTTCCATAACATAATATACTACATACATAAAAATCAACTAATAAATTGTATTTAGGTATTACGATGACATTTGATGACTTTGTTGTTATTACATGTTACAATAGAGGTCAAAAGAAAATCTACTAACTTTTTGTACATCAGTGTAACTTTTAGTAAACTTGAATAGTTTTATTTGAAACTTGAAGCCAGATATTTATAAAAAAAAAAACAATTATATTAAAAACAGACTAATGAAGTTAGGTGAAGATTAAACATTCAACAGCAAAGTCACAATTACACCAACCAGTAAGTGTTCGAAACATTTTATTGTCCACAGCTGTACATGTAACATATAAAAAATTTGAGTTCGACTTCTTCTACGTTTCCAGACTCCATTTCGTCAAAGTATGTACATTTATTATGGTTAATTTTAGACACTTTTAATTATTATATGGTTTTTTAAGTTACAAAAAGGATTGTTATGCCTCTCTTGACCAAGTGGTTCCCCTAAATTGAAGTTCTCCGAAACTGTTTCAGAAAAATTAAAGTACGAATTATCGATTAATTAGTTTATATTTTCAATTTACAGTTTTGCTATGAAAAAATTTAAAAAAAATATGCTTTAGAGAAGGTCTCTATGGCATAAGGAGACTCCTTCAAGAGGCGGGAACCACGTTCTCAACGTTTACAAAGCACTTACTTGGGCTAGGAGGCTGCGAGCTGCACCTGGAGCTATGATCGCTTAAACTCTCAGAATAACCAGCGATAGAGATACTGACAGGCTGCCAGTGCATATGACCTATAGGTGAGGATTGCAATAAAACAAAATCTGTCTCACCTATCCCGCAAGAGCTGTTGGTTCGCGAGCGACAGCCTCGTTGGAAATCTAAACAAAATAAGCGACTAAGCGAGGTAGTGAGAATGGTTACAACATGCGGTTGTTAGTGCGGACGATCTAAGCGTGCAAAAGCATATTAAATAAAGCATAAATGGCTACAAAAACTGCTCGGATGAGAAACAAGAAGCAAATAGCAATTCACAGGAGATAAATCTCCAAAAATGTGATGAATCTTTTTAATTTAAATGGCACAAAATTGTATTTCAATTTTTTATGTAAATAGTCAAAAATTTTGTATAAAAAGTCGGAGATTAAAAACAAAAAAATGGTAATATCGTATAAATCATTTAACCAATTGAAAAACCAAATATTTTATACCTGTTTATATCTACTTACTTCCACTTTTACAAAAAAATTATGATGAGTGTCTAAGAAGTAGTTCGAATATGAACACTTAAAATGTTGGCATAACAGTTAGCTGAACATAAAAATAGCTAGACCACAAAATTTTATTATGTTTGTTAGTAGCGAATATTATTGAAATTTTATTACATCACACAAGTTTCCTAACATAAATAAAATAAATGTAGACCAATATAACCCAGTTTAATAAATGTTTTAGAAAAATGATGATCAGTACCACAAAGATCTGTCATTAATGTCCTAAAATCCAATAATCAATATTAATTTTATCCACTTTGTGTATTTAATAAATATCTAAATATTTATCAAAAGCAAAATATAAATAATTTTTATAATAATAATAAATTCGGCTAACAAGGTTTACCTGTATTTTTGCAATAATAAATTAAAAACAAACAAAATAAAAATATAGTACTATAAAAATTACTATATTTAAAATAAATATCGTTTAGTGCTTCTAAAAATAAAATTTTGTATCATTCTTACAGGTAAGTTTATCCTTTGCAGATAGGAAGAAATTATTTGATTGGTAAGTAGTGTATTTATGTTGTAGGTGGTCATAATTCAAGGGTACCGACTTGGGATGTAATAAACTGATTTAAATCAAGTTACCTTAGAAAAATTTTGTTCCATTAAAAAATTATAATAATGTAATGGTTTTTTATTTTATTTTTTTTTTTTAACTTACTGTCACAATTTAAATCTAGTTACCTTAGCAATGTTTATTCCTTAAAAAATGAGCTCTAAAAAAATATTTTTTTGTATAACATAATAATTGTAAAATCTGTATTACATGCGTCAATACGAATGTAATCCTAATTTTTTTTTTTTTTTTTTTTTTTTTTCTAAAACATATAGGCGGCTAGGAATACCTAAAATGGCCTTCTAATTTGTACCACCTTTCTTTCACTTATTTATTTTTTAGTTATTTTAAAAACATGAGGCAGCATTTTTGAAAACATTTAAAAATTCCACGCTATGATTTTTGTTGATATTTAATGAACGTATTTAAACATATTTTCTGTGAATGAAAAATTTTAGAGATATTTTAAGTTTATTCAACTGAGTGAGTGAGTTTTAAATTAAAAATAAATAAATAAAATAACTCGCAAACGGTTTATTTTCCTTATAAAGTTATCTTTTGCTTAAAAATTACATTAGCAATTAAGTTCACAAATTTCCAAAATTCTCAGTGGCATCAAAATCTTTCGCACAATTACCTTTCAATCTCTAATTGTATCATTAGTAAAAGTTTAATTTTTAATATTAATTAACTCTGCGATTTTATCCAAAGAACAACCTCCTAAAATTATGACATAGACTTAGGAAACATCCTGTATATGTATACTCGTAAGCTGGTGAAAATTTCGTTGTATCTGGATGATGAAACGTGGAACCACAATTTTTTAAGGGATGATTTCTAGGCCCACATCGACATCTTTCATGATGAAAGAATTCTGAACAAAATTTACAAAATAAAATCTGAAATAAGGGTCGCTTTCCCTCAGATCTCAAAATAGGTTGCACCTGTATGTGCTTTCTTGTTTTTTTAAATAATTTCATTTCTGTTAAAGTCCACCAAATTTCATCATGAAATTTAAAAATGGGATGTTAGTATTAAATCAAAATTTGAACAGGTATGACTACAAAAAATATACTTTTTTTTATTAAAAAAACACCTTATTGTATCTATCACTTAATTACAAAAAAAAAATTTTTTTTACATATATGTGTAACACTTTTCGAGACCTTAGGAGAGGCTATCCCATTTTAAAAATATTCACAAACAATAGCTAAAAAATTTTTTTGTCTTTATATGAAAAACTGTATGGGTCTCACGTTTAATTATCAAAATATGACTATAATTTTCACCATCCATTACTGCTCATAAGTTTTGTCTCATTATCTGCACAGTGTTACAAATATCAAAAGAGAATTCCAGAACTGTCTCTGCTTATGCAATACGTAAAAAAATGGGAAAGGGTTAACCAGGGATGCCACCATTTCTTAATCCGTCCCTTAACGAATTGTAGAAAATAATTTGATGTAAATCAGTTTTCAGTAAAAAAAATAATACCCTTAAAGCATGGCCCATTTGTTTACAGACAGTATACCTTTATGTCAGGAATTAAGTAACAAAAAGAAATTTGAGATGTGTGATATAATAATTTTACATATTTAAGGGGAATTTTGTAACCAACTGGACAAAAAAAATGGTAATAGGATGTTGAATAAGTTCTCGTTGTTTTATTGTGAAAATTAATGCTTTATTTAAAAAAAAATTAGTAAAAAAACATCATGTCACCAGTCCCAGTACTTTTCCCCATCTTTCTGGCAGAATTCTAGTTCTACATCGGAAAAACGACGAATATGGCTGTTGGGGTAGGATTTCCCATTTAAGCGTTTCCAACTAAGTTTTCACCGATACTGAACATGTGTCCGAGCATTGACATGCTGCAAAATCACTTTGTCGTGTCTTTGCTTGTACAGCAGCTGTTTTTCCTTCAATGCTCGGCTCAAACGTATCAATAGTGACCTCCTGTGATGGTTTCATTCGGTTTGAACAGCTCATAATAAACTATACCCAGCTCCCACCAAATGCAGAGCAGAAGCTTGGAACCATGGATATTTGGCTTTGCCAATAATGTTGACACATGGCCAGGCTTACCCCACGACTTTCTTCCCTTAGGATTTATCGTAGGGTATCAATTTTTCATCACTTTTCTTTTTTGCCCGTTGAAGCAGCTGTTCACACGTGCAAAGATGCTGTTCGAAATCTTTCGGCTTCAACATGTACAGCACCCAATTTCCTTGCTTTTGTAATAAGAGCCGAGACTCGTGATAGATTGTTAGTTCTCAGAATGGATGGGCCAACTCAGTCAACAATAATTATTGAAAAGTTAAGGGTCTTCAAGTAGGTTTAGTGTCGCCATAAAGTCGTTGAGAAACTGGTGCCTCTTGCCACCGGGAGTAATAAATTTGCAAAGCTCGACCATCGCAATCCTTCGGAGACGACCTAATGAAATTTAGCAATGATTTTGAACAAGTAGACTTAGATCGCCATGTGTTAGGCATCTGGTATCGACTAACTGCGTCGGTTCAGCCCATGGTAAAGGAACAAAATCGATATTTCTAATAACGCGCGAAATACATTCGAAAACACGTAGGAATCCCAAAATATTGAAATAAGTTATTAGAATGTTGTGAGAAAAATGGTATAGTAAGACATTTCAACCCCCGATATTCAGGGAGGCCACCAATAAGATAAGAACAGAAACTTCTGGACCCAAGAAATGAGTGTCGAATTCAGAAGAGATTTCCGAAAAAAAGGCAGTTTCTCCTTGGATTCCACACTGGGCAGGTTTCTTAATTTTAGAGTCTCGGGTTAATTTAATAACGGATAAAGTCTTTCCAAATTTTGCTATGAATTCGCGTTGGGTTCCCTGAATCTCGGACTGCGATGTCGCATGTAAATTAATCAATAATGTTTGATTGAATCCGCTGTGTCTTCGTTATTTTGCTTGTTTTTTTTTTGTTATTAAAACCCTTCCTGGAAAGTTTTGGTGTTTTATTGTTCTGCCAACTTAAGTGTCTTCCTATACAACCAACCACTAGTTAGATTCTACATGAGCGACGTACGGTAAGTGTCGAATTCATTCTCTGAATGTACATTTCTAAGTTCCCACGTATTAATTAAAGTGTAGATGATAAAAATTATAAACTCCCTTTCGAGAAGTAAATGATAAACTCTTTTGTAGGTTAATCGTTATGATACTGGTCATAATGGTAGATGGTTAAATAAAGAATTAACCCCTCAGGTTACACTTTTAAATAATTCTTAATGCTTTCAAACGTTTCGAAATTGTTGTGTGAACAACTCCTAATGATTCTCCAAGTTCAGTTTACTTCTGACATGAGTTTTCAAGAAACAATGCCCCCAATTCTTCAAAACTGTTTCGGTGTGTCACAGCGTTCTTTATCTTCAACATCAAAATGATTATTTCTGAAGCGTCTAAACCAATCTCCGAAAGTCTCAACAAGAATTCTGTGATTCTGCTGCAGTTTTTTTTTTAATAAAGTAGTGCAGTAAATTCCCCGCAATACTCTTTTTTCAGCACTGAATTTCAAGCTTGCTTATAGTACCACCTTATAGGTGTGTTGCCATCTTGAACTACAAGCATGCAGGATTGGTAATGCCATCTGTTGGAAAACAGCAAGAACTTATTCAACGTCCCTATAAATCCCCAAGCATATTCAACTCTAACCCAACAGTACTGAAATCGGGATAAACTACTTACCTCCAATTTAAAAAGGTTTTTCCTTTATTTTTACAATTTTACAAATTCTAGGCTAATTATTGAAGTTGAAATGAAATAAGATTGAGCCTCAAGCAGTGGGGAAACCCCCAAGTGTACAAATTCAGTCAGACTTAAAACAAGTGTTCTCAAAATAAATAAATCTAT
Organism: Anoplophora glabripennis; assembly: GCF_000390285.2. Classification (NCBI taxonomy): domain Eukaryota; kingdom Metazoa; phylum Arthropoda; class Insecta; order Coleoptera; family Cerambycidae; genus Anoplophora; species Anoplophora glabripennis. The sequence goes on along the minus strand of NW_019416547.1, from coordinate 262,945 downwards.
AGTAGGATCATATACGATGCAAAGTAGAGCAAAAAATTGTCGGTCTTTTATCAAAGGAAAATCGTGTCATCAATTTTAGGAGGCGTAAGATGATGAACCATTTCAAATTTGAAATGAAATTAAATGTAAAATCTGAAATACCGCTGAATACACATTGTGTTCTGGTAGTAGCTGTAGTCGCCCAGGTGCATTGAGTGTACAAAGTATTCGGTTATACGTTAAATACTAACCTAGGCGAGCTTGGTCGTAAATCAGTGACCGCCCCTAAAAAACAAATAAACAACAGCACGTACAGAGGTAAAATGTAGTACATATGTGAAATTTAAAAAACAAATTGGATTTATAATAAACTACATTTAAAATAAATAGGTTATAAAGGTATTTTTGTAGGAACAAGGGTGCCAGACGGGAACTGATCCCTTTGTCCCTTCATAATGTAAAAAGAAATTATTCAATTTCTAAACCCCTTAAAAGCGTATTGCACTGGATCCCTTAACAGACAATGATTTATTACTTTGCATCAAATATGATCCTACTAGTAGTTTTCTTTTATTCTATCAAAATACGAGTGATGTTAATATTGAAAAAAAACAAAAATTTCTTCGGTTTTTTAAAAAATGCCGACAAACTTCCAAGAATGACTGAATTTAGTTCGAGATACATGCAGTTGATAAGCTTAGAAAAATTGTCTTGTCGTGTTAACTTCAAAAGCGGATTTATTAAAAATAAATAGAATATGTACAGAAGTGAAGTGACGGAAGTCACGGCCAAATGCATAAAAGAAATGAAAAAAGGAAAAAGAACAGTACATGCAACCGTACACAGCTATTGAATTCACTAGACACAAAACGAAATCCACATAAACACATAAAAAATCAGAAAAACACATGCTGGTTCGAAATTGTTTTATTCTGGTATAATAAAATAAATTACATTCAGGCAATACTAAAACTAAAATAAATATTTTATACATGTAGAAATCGTGGTTGCGGGCTGGAAAGTGAATTCAATAACTGTATAAAGTAAAAAGAAAAGAAGTATAGATTAATGTTGCAGTAAATATCTGACTATAAATAATAATACTGGCAATGAATAAAACTATACAATATTTTATATGTATATTATAAATATTGAAGACAGATAACCAGAAATTTCAAAAGGAAACTAACAATTCTTAGTGTTTCATCACTTTTAGCACAACATCCTCAGGACCGCCTTAAATATATAATAAATATAAAAAATTTTTTATGTTAAGGATTTATAAAATTATTGTTACTTCTTTGCATTTTAAATTTCCATGAAGATGTGTTACTCGGTGTAACTTTAAGTGAGGGTCAGTTTTTTAGAGGTAGGTATAGTTGTTACGATATCAATTGGAACCTGCGAATCTTAAAGCACAGGACCGTTTGCACTTCTCTTGAAATTTCTTCCTATGCTTTAGCCGTGATCTGTCTCATAATTTATACTCGAATAGCCATTGGGCGAATCCGCTGGTCGTCAAAGCAGACCTGTATTGGTCCACTAAGTCGTAAATAATTTTTTGCGTGGTATTCTATAATTAGTTTAATTTTATAATTAGTAGAGTTTATGAGTTAAATATTTGTATACGGTTACAACTGATATCGTAACGACTGTATGAATAATAATCCGAAATTATTTTTCTTAAAATCCAACAAATATAATTCATTTTTTTTTCCTACACTTAATCAATTTTTTAAGATATCACTGGGCAACTCCCAACCTCGGTTGTATGTCAACGCTCATTTCTATTGCTTGTTGTTACCTTTTTGCCAAGTGTATGAAATCAAAACTGGAAAGTAATTTTGTAAAACAGGTTAACTTTATATGACTTTGCAACATGTTATGTTAAAGTCATCATATTTGATTTTTCAATGCAAACGGAACGCGAAATATTAAAGAAAATTTTGAACATTTTTAAAAAATTTACCTCTTTTTGCACAATTTATAAAATATTAACTAATATTGGTACGTCGACAGGAATATGTTGCAAATTTAAGTAAAACTGTCTTAAAATAATTATTTTTTATAAATATAATTACTAATCTGATAGATTTGAAGCATTTTTTTAAATCATTTCGGGTTTTTAAGAAAAGCATATTAATATTTTTTTAAGCACTGTGTTTAGCTTGCGAATCTCAGTGTCAATGACCTTGATATTGACTTTAAGAGGGCTCTAAAGCAAATTGGCAACCAGCAATACATTTTTATAGATTCTATAGACCTTTTTAGCTGTCACATACGCCAAATAATAGGCAACCCTATAGTACGCAGTCATGAAGAATTTGTCAATATTTTAACTAGATCGATTTTCGACCTTATGTACTTTGGACATAAGTGCCAAAAAAATTGCTTCTTTGTCATGATCTTAAATATCGCGATATTCTGGCAATATTAGAAATATTTAAGAAGTTTCAAACCTCAAGTGACAACTAAAAGAATTATAGAAATTATATATTTAAATTTATAGAACAATATTGACTTTTACCGTAATTAGTAAATTAAAATGATACCAATGTTACTGAGCATGCAGATTAAAGATAATTTCGTGCAAGTGAAGTAGCCTCGCAACAGGATATCATTCTAGAAAAGTTTGGTTGCGGTTAAGAGTATGTCTATAATAAACCACTTGAAGAAAAAAACACTCGATAAACACACCGACACAGTACAACACCAAAAAAAACAATAAAAATACTTAGTATGCCAAAATTAAACAAAACAAAAGAACATAGGCTAATGATGACAGCGATAACTTATCAACAGGATTTCACCTGCGTATGAGGCTATTGTTTCTGAGCACGAGCATTAGGCTAATGTTAAATTTTGACCTTATTTAAATTTAGGAATATTTTTTTATAACGATTTTTGTAAATTTTAAGGAGGTTTATCTGATTTGAAATTGACGAACAAATATTCATAAAAAAATTAATATAAGCTTAATATGAAGAAAATCCTCAAAAAAAATTATGACTAGTTTGGATACGTAAAAGACGAGATATTAATAAAATAATTTTTCACGATTTAGTACGAAGTCTTATGAGAATGCAGATTTTTTTGGCCTTTCCACTTAGAATGCGCAACAATTGACGAATAGTTTCCACAGCAACTTGTATAAATAGAAAACCAATATCTAAGGAACTGTATGACAGCTCGTAGAAATCGATTAAGTACTTGTAAGATACATAATTTATAATAATTCTCCTTCAAACCGCTGTCGTTGACTAACTTAACCTCCATATGCGTGATAGCGGCAACGCCGCGGTTCTCGACGTAGCGTATTATTTGAAATTCGCAGTAGTGACATATGATGTAAATTTCAAGCTTACAGAATGATCAAATCCAAGTGAGCAAATGCCGATCCGAGCTCGCCAACCAAGTGCAACATTGCCAAATTGAAACACTACATTAGTCACTAACGAATCTACAGAAACTCTCATTTGACTTTAGACGTACCCGATAAACCTCTTTAAGCACATTAGTGTATCTATTTTACGAAACACGCATTGGTTGTTCTTAAATACTTCCAAATCCTTGTAAAAATAAATTAATTTGAAGTTGTTCATTTTATAGTATCTATGTAAATAGTACACAAGGGTCAGATTCGGTCTGCACAATTTCAACTATGACAATTTGTTGCGGGTTGTCTAAATATATGACATCACACTAAAAGAATCTATTACACAGTTTGTCTAAATATGAATTAATGCACAAATAACAGACTTTCCTCCATTCTAACGAAGATTTTCTATAAAATGGAGTTAGTTTGAAACTCAAATTACTTTTTGTTGTAAAGCAATTTGTAATTTGCCGCTTTTGAACAAGTAAATTACAAATTTCTTTGCACCAAACAGTAATTTGAGTTTCAAACTAAGCCCATTTTATAGAAAATCTGCGTTAGAATGGAGGAAAGTCTGTTATTTGTGCATTAAATCATATTTAGACAAACTGTGTAATAAAATCTATAAAACGTATTGCTAATTCCTATTTGCTATAGAGCACTCTTAAGTAAACTGCATATCAATCCACCTGATGTGATTCGACAACAGGATAGACAAAAAAACAACACTCAATGTTAATTCGTTGAAAGAAAATGCCCAAATATGTCACCATCTTATTTTATTACATTTATTTTAGTTCTCAGTTTATCAGTTTACGAGACTGTGTTTTTAATATCGTTAGAAATTTTACGACTTACTACCCAAAATAATAGTTTTACTGTAATCGAAATAAAATTTGTATAGTGTAATATTCTTTTATTAAGTCCAATTTCATAGTAAAATTTTAAATGTTATTTAATTAAGAGTTTTGTGTAGTGTAGTATAACCTCATACAAATTTCTTTATTTCAGTGTTCAGTGTTGGTATGACATGTGTGTGCCTTTACTGTTCATCTGTGTGATAATTTGAAAAAAACATGTATAAGTATCAAGAAAAATGAGATTTGACAACAATGCGTGCTGAAGTTCCCAATTGCGACGCTAACCCGGCCAGTACTAGGGTATGATAATAAAAAAACAAAAAAGAACAGCTAGAAAAAAATCAAGTTTCACAATGGAATTTGAAAAACCAAACAAGTACCTCTAAGAATCAATAAATATGACCCCCATTCAAAATAACACCCTGTATAAGTGATGAAATGTCGTCGATATTTTAAGATGCCAATCGTTTTAATAAGATTCAAAAACACTTGAAAAATTTAAAAAGAAAAAACCAATAATCAAACTTCCACTGCAATTAAGATTCCAGCTTTTTCTATTAAATAAAATAAATTACTTACTATCACCACTAATATTTTTAAAAATATATTTAAATTTAATATATTCCTAAACGTTATGGCACTCGATTGAACTGGAATGCATATGTACAAAAAATAAATTATGGATCAAATCTAAACCCGTCACCAAAGATCTCGTTCTCTTTCCGAGAGGAACCTGGTTTGTTTGTTTTATTGAACGACGGTTCGTTGTACTCTACTTGAATGACGTTATCGTCATACTTCACTTTTTTACTGCTCTTTTCGTTAGGAGCTGCTGTGACACGTGACTTGTACGAAGTCTCTGCGTTATTATGAGATTCACCTTGAACGGATTCGGGGCTCGGTGGAATGACTGAAGTCTGGGGTACATCGGGTTCTATTACGATTTTTGTGTCTTCCGTTTCTTCTAGTACGTCCTCGCATGCTTCCTCGTTTAACGTTTGAAGAGCCCCGCAGATCATTTGCTCCTCTAAAGTTACCTGAAATAAGTGTTAATATTATTTTTTCAAAGGTATTTAGAAGTAACGTAAATAGCAAAAAATTTAATAAGCGGTTTTATTTTTCATTATTGATATAAAAATGTACAGGGTGAGACAATTTCGGCACTTTTGGGAGGTTTCTTATATTTTCGAACAAAAAGTAGTTCAAATGACCTGACTTTTCAGTTTCGAGAAAAATTAATATATTGATCCATTTGGAACATACGGGGTATTTTTCATTTTTGAAAGCAATGTTAAATAATCTTAGCTATATGTTAGATCAGTGGTTCTTAACCTGTGGTCCGCGAACTCCTGGAGGTAAGCAATCTCCTCCAAAGAGGTCCACGAAGTTTTTAGGAACATTTAAGCACTGATAACAGCTAATGAAGAAAATACACTCTCTTATGTCAGAGAGTTACTTATTGTTTATCTTTTCAAAATTTAGTTTGGTGTGCAATTTAGAATTAATATTTCAAACCCATTAAAATTGGGACTTATATCTATGTAAGTAACTTGGAGGTTCGCAACAAAAATATATTGAAAGGTGGTCCACGGTAAACAAAATGTCAAGAACCGCTGTGTTAATATTGGTGGTATAATTCAATACTGGACAGGGCATCTAGCCCACAGAATAATTGTATCCCACAATATCATTAATTAAAAATATTTTAACCTACTTTTCGTCTATCCCTTCGGGAAATACAAGAATTCTCCCAAAAGTGTCGAAATTAGTCTAATCTGTCAATATATATTTTTTTCAAATTAAAAGCGATAGTAAAATTACAGCAAATAAGTCATGCACTGTCATCCTAGACAAAATTTTCATCCAGGAGTTGGGCTAAATTCTAATAAACCAACAGTTTAGAGAAAAATCTAAAACCTAATCTTTATAACAGACCGCTTCAACCTTACATACCTGATACTGAGAGAGCATGAAAATATTTCTCAATTATTGAATATTTACAAAGATTTACAAAAAAAATTTGAATATACAGGGCGTAACTCTAAGTGAGGCTCAGTTTTTTTTAGGGGTAATAACATGTGCTCCCCAGAATACTAATCAATCAGATAGTCCAGTAGTATTTAAAAAAAATTAATATACAGGATGTCCTGTTCATGTTTCAAAATAACTTGCGTGCAAGTTCCTTATGGGAAAATAATGGAGGTAGTTCATGTAACGTTTTTTTCTTAGACGCCCTGTCTTCGAGATACAGTGTGTTAAAGTTGTTACTTCCCAGATAGTTTTAAATGTTTAAAATTATATTCTTAAATGCAAAGACTATTGATAGCTAAGTCTTCGGCCCATTCAATGGTAACGTCCTCTTTCCATTTAATATTCTGTTAAAGTGCTTGTGCCGATGTATGTGAGCAAAAAAATACAACTTCATTTTTCTCAAAAATGGTACATACTACCGAATTTCGACAAGTATACCTTTTTTTTTGTAGTATGCTTCAGAGTATACAAAACCGTTTAGAAATGTAACAAATTTTAACTTTTAACATATTTTTTTTTTCAATTGTACCGCTTCCAATTACCAGTATCGGTGACACTGCTTTTCAGAAAAAAACCGTATGTACATTTTTCATAACATACAGTTGATGTTTACTCGTGTACAAACTTTGACATTTTTACTCAAAGATAATTAAGGAAAACCACTTGGAAAGTAACAATTTCAACACACTGTATCTCGAAAGCAAGGCGTTAAAGAAAAAACGTTACTTACATAAACTACCCCCTATTATTTTCCTACGACGAACTTGCATACAAGTTTTTTGGAAACATGAACGGGACACTGTATAATATATAAATTAGCTAAAATTAGTATGTGGATAGGTACACATTACTAATATAAGTAAAACTAATTTGTTTTTACATAGCTTACGAGAAGGTACTTTGACAACTGTCTGAGAGAAATATTAGTTTTTAGTGGACACTTAATAGAATTAGTATAATCCAGTGTAGTGTTTTATTAAATTTAATATTATAGGACAATTTAAAGTGGTGTTTAACTCATGTAAGTGTAATGTGTAGTGTAAGTGTAGTGTAGTGTAAGAGCAGTGTAAGTGTTGTGCAAGTGTAGTGTAGTGTAAGTGTAGTGTAGTGTAAGTGTAATGCAGAGTAAGTGTAGTGTAAGTTTAACTTTATTTATTTCAGTCTTTAGTAACGGTATAATGTGTTTGTTTATCTTCATTGTTAAATATCTGCGTGATATGAAAAAATATGCATACAAATCAAGAAAAATGAGATTTGATCACAATACATGCTTATACTAGCTCCTTTGAACATGTGGTATAAAAATTACAAAAAAATCAGTTTTTACAAAGTAATTTGAGAAAACAAACTTATATGTGTTTCTAAAGATCAAAGGTCCTCTGTATAAATATAATCCCCATTCAAAATTACACCCTGTATAATAAACTTATTTGAAATTATTTTATGTTAAACCATAATTTTATCTACTATATTATTTACACAGTGGATATGCGGATGGAGTTGAAAAAAGGATTTTTTAAATTCTCATTTCATGAAAAACTCCCTCCTACTTCAAGTGTACAAACATTTCTTCTTGAGCCAAAATATACAGGATGTTCCTACAAAAAAATAGTTAATAATATAGTAGGTAACTTTGTTCATAGAATGATGGGTTCATTAAAAAATACATAAGTAGCTAATTATTATTATTTTTTTTGTTTCATACAGGGTATCTTTGTATTGCTTTAATGATAGATCTCAATGGCAAAAAAATTTTTGAATTGTAGTAGGAATAGACATAAAAAAACATCGAAGTTTTTTTTTTGATGTAATATATCGTATGATGACATCGATGTTAGAATGATATATCGAAAAATACTTCAATATTTTCAATACATCGATCGTTTTTATAGAGTTTAATATGATTATAGTTTTAAAATACCTAAAAATGAAACAAAATGTACCTGAAAGTGAAGGCAAGAAAAATGAAAGATGCGTATTGGTCAAAAACCTTTATTATTAACCAAAGAAAATGGGAAAAAATTTTGGGATTCTTAATGCATTTTCAAAAATTTTCAAAATGGTGTGAAATAAGCTAAATTTCAAAACAAAATTTTTTTTCAATCAATAAAAAAAATAGAAAACGAAAAAACACTGAAATTTATAAAAAATGTTTTTTATAAGAAAAAAAATTTTTTTTTTCAAAAATGGAAATCATTGAAAAAACTTCGTTTTTTTTCGAAAATTGAAAAAAAACAGTGAAGATGGGTCCAGATAATTTTGATCTATTTTTTTCAAAAAGTACATTTAAAAACAAAAATTTTGAAAAAAAAAGCCCCAATAACTCAATTTTTGAAAAAGTTATGGTTATTTAAAAAGAGGCTATTTTTTCAAAAATTCAAGTTTTTTGTTGGGTGAAAACATTTGAAAAAATTCTCGAGGTTTTCAATGGAGTAGAAAACAATAAAAAAATTTCAGCCAAATCGAAAGGGGTCAGTGTTAAAAGTGGTCAATTTGGCAAGGAATGCCCCACATGTATCAAAAATGTGATATTATTTTTGTAAAAATTTTGGTTTATCTACAATAGAAAATGTTCTTTTTGCACCTGTCAAACCTCGTACAAGACATGAAAAAATGTTATTAGGAAAAGCTGTTCAGAATTAAAATTTATGGCCATATGCCAAAACTGGAAGTAATCATCATATATGCCCATGCCGAAAATTTTTATTCTAAACAGCTTCTAACAAAATCTTACTCTATTAGGACACTTTACCTATAGAAAACTCAGAAAATGAAAAATGTTCCACGAATTAGTTTCCGATCAAACAGATTTGATTTTTTATTTCCTGTAATTTATACCAATTTTTTTTTCCATTGACACAGATTGTTAAAATAATATAAGGGCACCCAGTATTAAATATTGAAAAACAATAAACTACTTATGTGCTTTGTAACAAGCTCAACGCAGTATTTAAGTTCTAAGAACAAAGTCACCTAATATTTTTTTAACAGTTTTTTAATAGCAGACTGTATATGCTGACCCACTTTAAACTGCATTTTTGAACGTTTGAACACAAGCAAAATTTTTAACGAGTGACTTTTCTTCATAAAATGAAAAATAAAAAAGATTTTTCTCTCTTCAGCTCCATCCGTACACACTGTATAAATAAGAAATTTAACATTGTGACTTACCTGTTTTTCAATGATACTTTGTTTTCTTTGTGGTGGTCCGTCCACCTGCATTTTACCCGATTCTTTATCGCTGGAACCACTGCCCTTGTTGATGCTACCTATAAAAAACTTAATTCTTTCAAAACATATTCACTTACATTTAAAAACATTTTAATAAACAAATTAAATAATTTTTACCTCTCCTTTCTAGATGCTTCACACTTTTAACAGGCTTAACCTCGTCCTGGTGCAACAAGCAAGTGATTTCGTGCTCCCTCAGCGATATCAGCGCAACTTTAAACATTTCCCAATCTCCGAAAGACATGCTCAACAACTACAAATCAAGAAAATCATTAACATTTCAGCAAAAGAATACGCTCTAACCTTTTTTAGTTCGTCCAAGTCACAGTGCAACAACACCCGACCGTTAATGTTGTTCTCTTTAATGATTTTAATGTAATTTGGTAACGCGGCGGGATTTAAATCCTCCATCTTCGAAAGGAGCTTGCACACTCCCTCAACGTTTAGCGCAGACAGTCTGGTTTCGAGGACTTCGGGCTAAAAAATATCGAGTCTATAGTAAAGAGTAAATAATGAAATAAAAAAAAACTAAAATAATACCTGTAATATTGTAATGGGAGCTAAAGGTACTTGCTGCTGAATGGGCATGGGATCGTTCCAGTGCTGCCAACCCAGTATCCCATGCTGCACTTGAGAGTACAGCATAGACTGTCCGACGGGTGTTGCTTTAGGGGTGGTTCTTACCCTTCTGACTAATGCGGGTTTTGGGGAATTCCATTCGTTCGCATTCGGCCAGCCAGACATTTGCTGAATGGACTGAGGCGTTAGGCTCATATTTCTCGACGGACCCATAAGCAGCCCATCGTCTTCCAGACACTGGGTTTCTTCTGTAAACATCAAATTTAACGGGATATTTATTGACAAACACACTTTTCACATCAATATACTCACCTTTAATAACTTTTTTGAGGTAAGGATCCAAATTAATGGTGAACGGTAGGAATATCTTTAGGTCACTAACTAAAAGACTCGACCGGTGAAACGTTAAGAAAATGTCGAATTTCTTTTCGTCCCTATCCAGTTCCAAAAGAGGTTCTGTGTCTTTCACCGATGGAATATGTGGCCGGATCCTACAAAAATTAAAGATCAAGAGTTGAAACGAAAACCCCGTTTTGTCTGACAAAGTACAGCGATATTCCTGTAGATACACAAAATAAATTTCTATTCTCATCTCACAAAATAGGTCGAAATAACAAGAAATAGTGCTTATTTCTGATGGAAAGCTATGTAGTTGCCTTCGCCAGAAACAACAGTAGATGTAATAAATTAATTAAAATATAAGTTAAAATTACAACCTAACATTAAAAACTTGAGTAAAAGCATTCGATACATTCAAATTGTATGGAAATTGGAATGCGGCATTTCTCTAGTAATTTTTTTAAAGAATCGAGGACATATTAGTCATCAGAATTGAGCAATTGAATAATGACCACATTCTAACCTCAAAAGAGTCAGGTAATCAAATTTCTATATACAAAGTGTTTCTGAAATAAGTGTATTCCTTGAAAAGGGCACGAAAATGAGCAATTTTTATTAATTTTTTTTCGAGAAAATGAATTAAGAAAATTAACCATAAATGTAAGCCGACCCTGTGCATCTTGTGCACGTGCGTTGTGTAGCAGTATTACTCGTGACATTGGCCGAGAAGTGGGTGTATCTAACAGTACCCAGTGGGGTATACTAAGGGGACAATTATTACACCCATATCAATTATAAAGGGTTCAGGCATTAAATAATAATGATTTTCAGCCCCTTGTGGAATTTTGGCAGTGGTTTCGACATCAAATAGCACAAGATCTCGATTTTACAAGCAAGGTGTTTTTTACGGAATGTTATTTTACTAGAGACGGCATACTAAATTTTCACAATATTCACTATTGGTATGATGCAAATCCTCACGTACAGAGATCTCGGTTCCAGCAACGGTTTTCAGTGAATGTGTGGTATGGTGGCTTTGGTGACAGAATTCTGACCGTCGTTTGGAAACATGTTTATTAGCACATGGAAACAACTTTGTAAATCATATCATCTATTGATAAGTAATTCGTTTATTTGTTTAATTTTTGTGTTACTTTTAAACAAGATATTGAGGATTGCTTTCGGTGTGCAGCAAAATAAAACTCTCTCTCTCAACAATAAAATAAAAGTTTTTTTATTGAAAACAAAGTGTAGTGAAAAGAAATTTTGTTGGGGCGAGCGTTTGTTGGAGAGTCTGGTGTGGAGTTGCTCCCAGGTATATGTATCACTTATTTCAGAAACACCCTCTATAGGTTTGTCTGGGCGCTTGATGACTGCGTGGAACAATGGAAAGAAACAAATAAAATAAAAAACCTTGTTTGCCCAATAAATACTACCAAAGTTGTACATTGCTGATTGTAAATGTTATAAAAAAATTTACTTATTGTCTTTACAGCTGTGTAGGTATCTATTATTTTCCAGTAGGTACACTAATAAATTATTAATATGTATAAGACAATAGTACATAAATGAAAGGTCAAAAAAAAAACAATTTTAAAAACAAGCTTTTATTAAAATGCACTAAAAAAAAATTAACCAAGATCAGTAGGTTCACGTTCTTATGTGATTTAAAAGCTTGTGGCGAGGTTTATTCCTAATTGGAATTTTTATTTTAAGGGGTAAGTTAAGGAAATTATGCGTCAAGCTTTTAAATAGCATAAGATGAACATACTGATCTTGGTTTATTTTATTTTTTTCAGTGCATAAAAGATTGTTAACCAATTTTTTTTTTACTATTCATTTATGTACTGTTTAGTAAAAAAAAATGTTGTCCACCATATTGAATTTAGTGTGACATCATTTTATTTTCGTATTATTCTCAGCAAACCCTTTCATTTGATACCCACATCATGGGGGTGCATAAAAAATAAATGGTCCGCCATCTTAGTTAACCATGCATTGTCATCCAAACTAAACGTGTATGGAAAATTTCAGGTCAATCAGATGAGGATTAACTGTTTTAAAATTCATTTGCAAGATTTGACCGATACTAACAAGGCAAGTTAAATAAAAGCTTGTAAAAAGCTTGCAAAAAAACAAATAAAATACTTCTAAATGATTTAAATTTACAGCTCGATTTAGTTCTTATGCAACAATTTAATTTTTATTTTGTTGTGTATTTCTCTCTTCTTCATAATATGATAGGCAACCCTAATACCCAATTTCTAGCCCTTAAAGTGTAAATATTTATGACTCACTTATCGTAAATTGACTTCAGCGAGGTATTGTCATCCAAAGTGTCCTCGTACAAATCGTAGTGATAAATAATCCAAGACGTCCGGAACGGCCACTGTTCCGTGATATTGATCCAAGAGGCTAACCGATACCAGTTGAAATCGATTTGGAATGCTTTAAGTAAACGCCCTGAAGAAAGATGTACATATAAATTTGTCTAAAGTGGCCGAAAACAGTACCTGTCACATACACGACGTTCATCAGTCTTCTCATGGAACGAGGATTCACATCGCTAAAGTAATCGTCAGTAAGTAACATTTTGGTGAGATCTTGTGCTCCTCCTATCCTATTCAGATTCGACCCTATAGAGCTGGCTACTGATTCGGATGTTTTGAATTTACGAGAGCCTTTTCGGCCCGCAAACTTCCCGAGGTTCTCCTGGCTGGACATTAGTGCTTTTTCGTTCGACAACCTTCTGCTGGATGACTAAAAAATTGCCAAGGTTGTTTTCAACTGAAACTGAGTCTATTGTTAAACTTACCGATCTGGCTAGGAAACTGTTGAGGTTGTCGTCGTCTGCCGACCAAGATCCCGTCTGTTTCCGATGGACGGCGGCGGTCTGTTGAGCAATTTTAACTTTCCTCAACCCTGAATTTTGCAAATAAAATGGCAAGTGCACCATGTTATTTAAGTAATTGTGGCCTCCGATATTGCTTTCGCTAAACAACCTCCTTGTATTCATTTCTACAGCCTGTGACGACAAAGAACTTTATGAAAGGGGAATTCTTTATTAAATTAAAACAAGAGTTAGTCTCAATTTACACAAACACATCTAACATTAATTGGCAGTTAATTTTGTGAACTGAAGACAGGAATTCATTACAGTTTTTCATCACTAAAACAAAATACAGAGTGTTATTGAATGTGACAGTTTCCTTTTAGCTTGCATTTGCAGGTGTAAAAATAAATGATTAAAAAAACGGCTAGATACAACTTTTAAAAGAGAATAAAAATAAACTTTTAAAAAAAAATTATATTTTATTTTTGGCTTTCATGTTTTTTTTCTATTAAAGGTATTAAAGGGACATATACAATTAGACAGAGGAAAATGAGTCAATTTTGAGTAATTTTTTAAACTAGGAAATATTCATTCTACATTCATTCCACTGTAGGTGTAGATGTAGGATATTTAAGTATAAAAAAAAATGTTTTTGAATTCATTCTTCGTCAAAATGGCGGAACTGTGGTAGTCACAGAAAGGTTGCGGCGTGACTTCCAAAATGGTATACAGCCTCTAGTTCTCCATGAAATTCGAGCTGCATTAAAATATAAAAATTTTCTTATTTTAAAGAGTTTCTATCTGACGTTGAGAAAAATTTAAAAAATGCAAATTTGAAAAAATGGTACTCATTTAAAGACAAAAATCAAATTTTCATGCAAAATTTCTGCAGAATTTGTATAAAAATGTTTTTTCAAAATTTCCCAAAATCAATTTGTGTCATATAAAAGGTAATAATGTTATCAACATTTCTACCAAGGGGAAACTCAATTGGTTCAATAGTTTTTGTGTAATTATAATAATCGAGTACACCAGTTTCGAGAAAAATAGTAAATCCCCCTTCTTATTCTATCTTTTGCAGATGGAGTCGTTCGACAAATGAGCGTAGCTGTGAACAAAAGAGCAACTATAAACTGTAAAAAACTTGGGTGGCTATTAACCGAAACTTGTCCGGAAACAGTTAATTCTCCTACAAACATCCGGTCGAAGAGTGTACCTGTGTGCTCTTGCTTCTACATGCGGCGTGCGCTCCGGACCTGAGCGGACATGCAGAACGTTTACGGGCTATAACCTCAGAAGTATTTCAAAATTTGCTTTCAAATTTTCAGAATATCAGTTCTATTGTTTAAGAATATAAAGAAAAATCGATTTTCTGATCGTTGTAATTGTATAAGTCCCGATAATTAATTAATAAATTCAAATAGTTTTCTAAGAAATCTTATCAAATCAAGTCAAACAATAGTTTTCAATACGGAAAATATAGACATGCAAAAGATATATTTTAGAAAACAAGTAAAACAACCTAGAATCGCGCTAGAATCGAAAACACTTCAGAAATCTTAAATTTTCTAATAAATAAAAATATGCTAAGAGGAAACCCCACTTATGATGATATATAAGAATAGACATAAGGGACTAATATGCAGATTGAACAAAGCACAGAATAAAGAAGTCTTTACTTTATTTTGTACTTAAAAAACTTAGACAGTATTTCTATATTTGTTCATCAATATTTGGGAGGCTTAATTGGCCACTTTCTCCAAGAAAATTAACAAAAACAAAAAAAAAATGACTGAACTTTATACAGGGTGTAACAGTTTTTTTTTTTGGTGGTGCTTGCAAGATTTACAGGAATTATTGTTAACCAATATCTGAGATATAACTCGTTTTCTGCTGTTACCTTTTTAAACCAACTTTATAATACTCAGAGAATGATAGAGTGATACTGCAATGGAGAATAATTTTGTAGAAGGGGATTACTTTTGTATGACTTTGCAACTGCAACACATTTTAAAGTCAACATATTTTTTATGCCAATGCCGCTGAAGCACAGAACATTAAAAACTTTGAAGTGTTTCAAAGTTTTAAAAAATTTATCTTTCTTGAGTTATTTGTTAATTGTTTGAAGTTTTCAATAAAAAGTATTTGTTACTATTTATTTCTTAAAGCACTGTGTATAGTTTGTAAATCTCAATGTCAATGACCTCTGAGATTGATCTAGTTTAGGGGTAATACATAGTCCACCCGATATAAGGTTTGTTTCTGCAGCTCTATCAAACTGTTTTCAAACTATCAAATATACTCGGTCACTTAAGTTGTTACCTTAGAGCATATACGACTGGAGGCAGCATCTTAGTGGCCTAGAGAGTGTAGTGGAGGTTTAGAGAGAGAGAGGGGTATAGGAGTGTATATGCTATCTCTCTCTAGCAACATGCAATCGCGTACTGCTAGAGAGAGATGGCATATACCCTCATATACCCCTCTCTGTCTCTCTGTCTAAACCTCCGCTACACTCTCGGCGACCGAGACGCTGCCTCCAGTAGTATATGCTCTAAGGTTGTCATACTTTCACCGAGTTTAAGGTCACAAACCAATTGGTCAATTATCTTTGATAGTTCAGATCAGTCCTCAAATGCTGCAAGCCCTAGGAGGGCCAAAAACAAACAGCCACTGTTAATTAGGCGAACCAAGAATGGCCAAATATATCACCTCTTCATTTTAATATAATTATTTTAGTTTTCAGTCTATCAGTTTACGAGATGTAGCTAATTTCACGACTTTCTGCATGTAGTATTAGTTTTTACTGGAATCAAAATAGAGTCTGTATCGTACAGTGTTATGTATAACCTTACAGTTATTTATTTCAATGTTTCGTCGGTGGTTGTGTGGTTTCACTGTTAAATTTGTGACATGCATAAATATGCCTCCATACAAAATTACACCCTGTATAACTATCGGTCTTAGTATTCCTACATTTGTCCTAGTAAATAAGGCTAATAAAGACAACAGATTGCCAATTAAAGCATGGTACAACACATAAAAAGTTTAACGACAACTTTTAGACTGACCTTCTCCCAAGCGACCTGTTAGAATATAAATGTATGCGTTAATAAAAAAAATAAAGCATTAAAAGCACAAAACGTATGTGAACGATGGGCTTACCTTAGCTATAACATGGGGATCTATCGCTAATATCACAATGAAAGGGGTATTCGCATCGGAGAAGAGTATATGTACGGTGTCCAGCACCAGAAGCACCTTGTCCTGCTCGCAGCTATCCAAACCGTCCACGACGATGACCAATCTGGTCTGCTGAGAGTTCAATCTGTCCAGACACTTGACCATTTCCTTCATTAAGTTTACCTATAAAAGATATCAAATACTTTTCACGTCCATTTCTTCCAAGGGACATTTGATTACCTCTTGCCTCAAAGTCTGTAAGAACCCCTCGGATTTGAGCGTCTCCAATTTAGAAATGGACTTCTGCAAGTGTCTGCGCTGCGAAAAGAACACAGTCTTCAGCAGCTTGCTCCACGTGTATAAGTTTGCGACGGCGGCGATGCCCAATAGTAACGCCGCTATTATTAATATGATTTTCAAAGTGAAGCTCGTCATCTGATCGTACCTGAAGACGATAATACAAGAAAATTGTTTGAAACGATGTTTTTCTTACTCACTCATCCTTACTGACATGTATAAGATAAATGGTCAAGGCACACGTTCCTGTAATTATCATCATAAAGGTCATTTCGAATAAAGCGACGTAAGGCAGACAACACATCTTTCTCCAAGTCCATGATGAGGAGGATTTCACTAAAATAATGTAATAACAATAGCCGGCAATGATTTGCTTCAAGGTTAACAAAACCGTGATACAAAAAAACCACATTCTAGTGCAAAATTGTGACATCGTAGTTAAGATTTGGTCTGTCAATTGTAAAATTAGACTTCTCTTTTGGATTGTCTGTTTCTAAAGTTCGTTGTGGTCGAGAAAATACATACAAACACATTTAAATTGAAAGTTAAAGCAAGAACACAAATTTAAAACCGAAGTAGACTTACTGTCAATCTTATGTCATTTTAAAATTCACTGTCATAAAAACATAACCTCAATTAAATTATAGGTTAGAGATCTGTCAAAAATATTACTCACCTGGTTTTGGTTTAAAACTTCTATACAATCTCGTAGCAAGAGCTCCATATTGAATCTCTATGGCATCATATAAGGAACCAAGCATTTGTACTACAGAATTTTCACCTCCAGCCGTACTTGTAACTCTCGTCTGGTCGGTGAAAAAAAACCTGCAACCAGAATCGTTTATAAGAGTTTTATAAACGTTCCTCACTTTTCACCTTATAGGATGCGCCCCGGCAGCATCGCTAACCTGACCCGGTGGATGACAAAATAAAATTTGCAAAATGAGCTTCAAATTGTTCATCTTCCTCGTCAGCTTTAAGTTAAAATTATACGGCCAGTCCCAGTCATACCTCTTGCTGGCGAACCATATCAAAGCCAGAAAAATATAACTTAACACTAGAATCGCTACACCCACACTAAGTCCGACTATCCAAGACTGCAGAGACAGTCCCAAGATTGTACCGATTATCACACAGAAATGTACGAGCACCAAGAACAGTAAAACGGTAAACTGGAAGACTGGGTCTACCCATTCTCGAGCAAAATTTTTCATTTCCTCTAAAAAAAAATAAATATAAAAATTGTGAAGCACGATCCAATTAGCGTGGCTTACCTCTAAGTTTATTTAACAAAAACGATTTACCACTACCCCATTTGGCATATAACCCCACTGTTATAGGCATGGACAGCGAGGGTTCACTTAAAATATCAGCGAGGGCACTACTATAGAGATCATAACCTAACATATTTTCATTGTCTTCATTTGTATTTAACCTTCCTGCAAACGATAAATTTTTTTATGCTTAGTTATTAAGAACTTGGGTAAAAAACTTACTTGCTCCAAATATTTGTCCTAAAATAGTTTTCTGGTGACTAATATCTATATTATAAGGCGTCTCTCCTGCCCTATTCGGCCTATAAAGCAATTGACTATTTTTTGGATTACGCAGCAAAATTTCCACTATTCCTTTAGACCGAGCTCTCATTGCTATATGTAGAGCGGTATCTCCCTTCTTATCCGCTGCAGAAACTTTAGCCTTCTTGTCCAGCAACAACTGGACGATTTCCGCGTTTCTCGAACGGACAGCTTTCAAAAGAGGAGTGTCTCCGTCCTTGGTCGCTATCTCCAGATCCGGGTTACAGCTAAGAAGGAGTTTTACTATGTTAACATTGCCTTTTTCGACGGCCATGTATATCGCGGTCTTGCGGTCTTTGCCTGGTATATCCACATCTGCGTATTTCTTCAGTAGAGCTTCTACTACACCCCTGTGACCACCCTTGACCGCATGTATTAAATTTGTGTCTCCAGACCGGTCCTACAACCATTTGCAGAAAATAGAAAAGTATATCATACAATGTATGTGTGTGTGTGCAATTCTAGTGCATCGTATCGGTTGTTCTCTCCAATTGAAATGAAAAAAATAAATAATTCCTTACGTGTTGTTCAACTTACTGGTTGTTCAACAAAATTAGCCAGTTGGCTACATTTAATAAAAGGGCAAAATACGATCTCATCAATTAGATGGCGCTAGTGTTTTGTCACAACAACGTGTATTATGTATGAACTTCTGTAATTAATCATATATTTTAACTCAAGAACAGCAAAAAATAGATTTAATTTGAATAGAGTCTAATCTATTATGAATTTGAAAAAAAAGCTCAAGCGTCTACTGAAAGAACTGCATCTTAAGTATCTACGAAGGAGTTTTTAATCTAGTATCAATATTTACTTGAATGTTTATGTAAGCACCAGCTGCCATTAATGCAGTAGCAATTTCGTAATACCCTTCCTTACAAGCAATTGTCAGCGGGCTGTATCCGTCTTTGTCTAAAGCGTTTACATTGGGCTTGTGTTCTAATAACAGGCTCACTACGTCCACGTGGTTTCCGTAAGTGGCGACTAAAAGCGCTGTCCACGAGTACATCCCCGCTGTGTCTACATTCGCACCTAAAATTAAAAAATATTTTGTTTTATTAACAGCCAGAGCTCAGTTTTTGTTGAAAATTGCAAACAATTAACTAGCGAATGGTTGCAAAAACCAAAGAGAACAAAAATAAATTAAAATCATAATATATCTTTAAATACAGAAACTGAATTAACACACATTCTTACCCGCTTTCAGCAATATTTCTACGATTTCCGTATAACCTTTCCGGCTAGCCCAAACTAGGGCTGTCGTTCCATATTTATCACCTACATTCACTTTTGCCCCCTGATGCACTAAAGCTTCCACTATCTGAGTATATCCACGACCCGCAGCCCATAGTAATGAGGAAATATGAAAGTTTCCATGAGCATTTACATCGGCACCACGCTCGATAAGAAATAATGCAACGTCTATGCGACCTTTGTACGTGGCCCACATCAGTGGGGTCCATCCGCCCTAAAATACAAGTATATTTAAGCTACGATAAATCCGAATTCCATTTTATATTATACCATATCCCTGTGGTCAATTTCGGCATTGTGTTCTAATAGTTGACAAACGATATCGACGTAGCCTTCCTTGGACGCGCACAGAAGTGCCGTCCATCCATCATTGTCTTCGGAATTTGGATCAGCACCATGACTCAGCAGTTCGCGAATGTGTGAGGATCTGCCTTTGGACGCTGCCACCATAAGTGCGGTGGTCCCATTCTGAAAAACTTTACAAGTAGAATGCATGCTTTTATTTGAATTAGTTGACTCACCTCATCTTTATCATCAATCTGTACTTGTTTATTTTCAAGAAATGACTGCAGTCCTTGTAAGTTGTCATTGTTTATGTAATCAGTCAATGAGCGGAAGCACAATGACACCATCGACTCGGTACGGTGCAGCGTCTAGAAATAAAAAATGTTATTCAGATGTCAACACAGAAACGTAAGTGTGTCCAGGTTGTATACAGCGACCGGAATTAAAGGTATTATTCCGCTTCAATCTCAGCAACCAATTAGAGAAGTATTAAAATTTATTTATAGGATACTGTGGGATGTTATTGGGTGTAAGGCATACTTAAGTTAAATGCAAATTGCTTAAATACACTTATCGGCACTTAAACAACAAGAGACAGTACAGAACGAAAACTAAAAGGAGGGTCAAGCCTATGTACAACTTACTATGTTCCTTTTATAGTAATAAACCATTTTGCGAAATTAAATTCAACTTGAAATTGAATTACTTTACGTACAGATCTTACAGTTTTCACGATAAAAGTGTAACACAACAAGACCAGTTGTTTGAGTCTTGGATTCGTACATACTTCCATAGAACACATAAATCTTGTGATTGTCTAGCATTAACGATTCTTTTATAGTGCTCCTAAACTAATGTGGGACGGAAAATTGCAATTGGATTAAAAAATGTTGGCACTAGTGAACAAAAGGCTATTAGCATAGTGGTTGCCAAAAGTTCTCAAGTACAATGCAATTTTGACAACAGTTCCAAGTGAACGCAATTTTGAAGAATATAATTCAAAAATTATTTATGCTCTCTGCAATCATTTACACTATATATGGCAAAAATGAGTAAATCTTTAACATTTGGAGAATATATATGAATTACTGGAATATCTAAGTAAAAATGTAAAAACATTCAAGTAAGTATGTTCTTTATTTAATTTATTTTTCTCAAATCATGTATAGACTACAAGCCCATCAAAAATTTTCAAGGGGTCTTTTGACCCAGCATGAATTACTTATAAATCATCAATACTACCACATATAACAATAACTTTAGAAACTATGCCATCAATTCTTGTTGGTACAGGTGAGTACACAGATAAGCTAAACCTGTCCACCAATGGGGGTGGTTTTCGGCAAAACATTTTTGTATGGCATTTTAAAGTATATAGGTTATACAAAAAAAATTAACCTCGACCTAATGCCACATAAAAATAGCAATACCAGAAGCCAGGAAAATTTTTGATTTTCTGAAAATTTTGGCCCGGGTTTTGGTGATTTATTACAATACGGCATTTATACTGCAATTTTCGGATCGATACATAGATAAATTTTTAAGCGACGCCATACGTACTTGCTGCTCCAGGGGTTAGGAATACAGGGTGCAACCCTCTATTTGTAAGTAGCGTATGGGGGGTGATTTGGACCAACATCAATTTCAGTAATTTTAATTCTATTTTATAAAATAATGACATTTTTGTCCATGCCGCACATTTTTCATGAAACGTGCTTACTATAGGAAAATTAATTTTCCTCTGAAAAGTAGGATTTCACGTTGAAAAATTTTTGTACGACATTAATATATTTTTATTAATACTGACAACAAAAATCAACAAAAACAAAATGCCGTACAAAAAAAATGGTTCTAAATGGCTTGAAATATATTTTTGCAAATAAGTATTACTTGCAAGAATTGATTTTATTTTTACTACTATTTTCTCCTTAATACAAATTATTTACTACTGTACGGCCTTTCTATAATAAGACTTACAATATCATATAGAAATATTTTTCAGTAATGCCGTACATATTTATCGATACAGGAGTGAGAAACCTCGGATGCAAACCCCTATATTCTGACCCTTATGGTTTCCGATCATTGAAAAATGATCGGCATTGTTGTTAAAACATTATTTAAGTGTAAAATAATTTTTAAGTAATATGTCGTTAAAAAACCTTAGGACGATATAAAAATTATTAATTTTATAAATTTGAAAAGCTTATATGTATATTTTTTTTTCACAAGTACCTACATAAGTAAAATTTTTTCAAAATCCAATAAATTATTATTAAAAAATCAATAAAAAATCTGCATTCGAATATTTTTTAAATAATTTTGAATTATTTTTCTTTTAAAATTAAAATTACCGCTTCGAGATTCTACCTGGCCATCGGAACATCTTCTTTCTCTGTCTTTTTTTTCTTTTCGGCATGTACATTTTTATGTGGTTTTATTCATGTTTATAACCGACAATCTTAAAGTTGTTTTTGTAATAAATGCACTTTTAAATTGCAATGGCTTCATCACAATTTTTGCATAAATAAATTGTTCAAACAATTGTAACAGAAGTTGCAAATATGCAAATGCGAGGGTACTATTACTTCAAAACATATATTATATCACTGTTTTAAATTAAGTATTTATATAGGAATTCTCATGAATATTGAGTTAAAATTAATTGTTTACTATTATATTTATTTAAAAATAATTCTTTCTTGCACGTCATTAAATTTCTAAATTTCTCAAAATATCTTCTCGATTCTCTATACACAATTTTTTTTTAACTTAAAGACAATGCCATCATAATTTCTACGGTATAAATTAAATTTCTCTTGAAATATTAGGATAAAACTCATTTTGGACTTATACAGTTTCGGAGAATTGTTCCAACAAATATGTATGGCATTGCAATTTTCATTCTTTATGTTACATTTCTGATGAAAATTTGTAAATGCCATATTGTTATTAATGACTTAAAAATGTAGAAAAAATTTAATGAAAAATATCAGCTACGTAAAATCCACTAGTTAAAAACGTACAGCATTGTTTTTTTTTATTTTCTTATGAAAAGTCAATTACAGCCATAATATTTTGTAAATAACATTTTCAGTTTATAACAAGGAATTTTCAAAATATTGTAAATTTTCATAATATATTTATTTGTTTTTTAATTTGAATTTTTAATTTGTACGATTTATTATGACCGGCCATGATTTAGTACGACAGTTTTTGGTTATATTTTTCCAAAATATAAGTAATTGTTTATAAACTTTTGCATTAACCATAATTTTCAGACGGCAAAGTTGCTAAGAATTATTTGGAGAGTTAAATAATCATGTGGAATCGATAACGTACATTTTCCAATGACTTGAAACAATGTGGGCTAAAATAGAGGGTTGTGCCCTGCATTTGTAACCCCTGTATTAGCAGATACGTACGGCGTCACTAAAAAATTTATTTACGTATCAATAGTAAATCTCCAAAAACCGGGCCAAAATTTTCCTGGCATCCGGTATTGCTATTTTTGTACGGCATTAGGTCGAGGATCATTTTTTTTTGTATAACCTATACTGTACTTTAGAAATGCAGTACAAAAATGTTTTGCCGAAAACCACCCCCTCTTAGTGGACAGGTTTAGCTTACCTGTGTACTCACTTGTACCAACAAGAATTAACGACATGGTAGTATTGATTTATAAGTAATTCATCGGTCAAATGACCCCTTGAAAATTTCCGATGGGCTTGTAGTCTAGTACTTACCACAAAGATTGTCCAAAAATGAGTGAGCTATACTTTAAGGGTATGCTTAGATGAAAATAAACCAATTTACTTATATCAAGTTAAAAAATGTATTCTGTTCCGTTTATCTTTAAAGTAACTGTTCATTAT
Organism: Anoplophora glabripennis; assembly: GCF_000390285.2. Lineage (NCBI taxonomy): Eukaryota > Metazoa > Arthropoda > Insecta > Coleoptera > Cerambycidae > Anoplophora > Anoplophora glabripennis. The sequence goes on along the minus strand of NW_019416547.1, from coordinate 239,249 downwards.
TTTTTTAATTTTTCAATAAAATTCGTTATAAGGTTTTTGTTGTACGGGCTCATTCTTTTGAAGACTGCCTATATAAAAAATTGTATTGTATAGCAATAGCACACTCTGACAAACTGCACAAGGAATAACTAAAGCTTTATATATTACTAGATTAGTTTAAAAAACAACAAATCACTCATAAAAAAATTAAAAAACAAATCTACTTAAGTTAGAAAAGTAGGAGCAAATAAAAAATTCTACCAAAAGAATTATTATATTACAAAACCTATTCAGTTTTTGCAAACTTTTTCCTTTAAAGAGAGGGAGACAAAAGTCCCGATCAGCCTTACAACGTAAATTTTAGTTCCACATAAAAAAAAACAGCGAGCATTCGAGCAAGTTAAATAGAACCAAGAGGGGTTAGTCGAACACAACTAACATTGTGAGAGTGGCGCCTTATTCCCAAACCGAAGGTAAACTTGCTAGTCAAAGTTTGTTCACCTTCCGGGCTGGTCAAAGTAAATGACGGCAGGTGAAGGTGGGTCAGGGAGCCCTTCCAATTGGGCTCCGGGATGTGTAAATTCAAGAATGATGGTCTTCTGCGACCGTTGGAGGATTCCGGCTGGGCTGGTATGCTGTGGCGGGTTTTTCGAGACGGTGATTCTCGAGGGGAGTTTTGAGAGTCCATAGTGTATCATACCTTGATTAATCACTCTAATTAATTACATTTGCATTTATATGGCAACCCGTAAAACACGTTTGCGTTGGAAATAGTGTATGGTATCATAGTCACACGAACAGAGGGGTACTAAATAATACATACGGTAGTATAAATTCTAATAAAAGAGAATTGAAGTTATAAGGTCACTTGGCAAATCAATATGGGCATATTTGTTTAGGGGTCGGGTATTTGTCTTATTTTTGTAAATCCTATCATGGTCATTATATTGAGGAACGCCATCTGTACTTATATACTGGCATAACAAATTTTATTTAATTCGGATACAGCATTTTAGAATTATTTAGAAAATAATTGAGTTATAATGTACAAAAATTAATCAAAGAAACCTTTGTGCCCAAAACAATTTCACAATGAAAAACTCGTAAAAAACAAAAAACGGTCATCACTATACCGCTCACTTTAATTACAGTTAACTTTTAAAAATCAATCATCGAAAAATCAAACTCTTTTCATTATCAAAACTTAGATGGAAATTTGTTTTTTAATTAACTTCAATAGTTTAAAATTTAAAAAAAAATGTATTCCAAGTCTTGATAATGAAAAATGATTGATCTTTCGTTAATTATAACTGAGGTGCGTGATATAATATGTGAGTATAGCGAGTTCTTTGATTAGGCAAAAATAATTTAACAAAAATAACCCTCGACTAATCCTTTTGGCACAATTATTTAATAAATGTTTTCACAGGTGGCAAAATACAAAATAAACAGATAAAAAACTGAAACTATGTCACTAATAAATAACAAATCAATCTCGTTTTTTATCTTTTGCGTTTTATTAAGTTCATCTACATTGTTTTAGATTGTACATTCTTTATATAGGTATCTTTCATAACATTTTAAATTAATTAATTGTACTTCTATTTTAATTAATATTTACATATACAGGATGTTCAGAAATTAATGGGACATAGAGTAAGGGTAGATTCCTTACATCAAAATAGTCCTATATAACTAAACTTACCCATTTATGGTTAATAAAAAAAGTCACTGGGTGTTAAAGTTAAAATTTTGAATTCAAAATTCTTCAAATTTTTAGAAAGTTTTTAAGGAATTACTTTGAAAATTTGGATTCGGGATTTTGGGCCAAGGAAAACGAATTTAGACTTAACTGTGCTGTAGACGCTAGAGGTTACTACAAAATGTACTCTTGGTTGATAAAAATTGGTCATAACTTTTTTCTCAGGGCGTGTACGAAAGTTTTAATAGAAAAATATTATTCTCTTATCTATTTCACACAAATAAGATATACTTCTTTTATGTCGATAAATTTAACCGTTTTCGATTTACTTACTCTTTTTCCATTGGACGCAAGTTAATTTTCAAGATATGTATAAGATTTTATAGTATTAATGTAAATGGGGGCCATGTTGGGAATTTAGTGTAGCCAGCTGAATGTAATTAATTCATGTCATTTATGACAGTTAAGTCCGAATTCGTTTTCCTTGACCCAAATCCAAATTTTCAAAACAATTTTTTGAAAATTTCCTAAAAATTTTAGGAATTTTGAATTTAAAATTTTAACTTTAAACCCTGTAACTTTTTTATTGTCCACAAATGGACTATGGTAACTTTAGCATATCGCACTATTTTGATGTAAGGAATCTATCCTTGCTCTGTGTCCCATTAATTTGGGGACACCCTGTATATTTTTTTTATACATTTTATCATATGTTAAACCTAAATGGGTTTAAGCCCGTAGGAAATAAATAAATAAATAAATAAATGATTTATTTGGAAAAGCTTTGGATATGGATAGGTTTAGCGATTTGGTCATATTTTATTTATTTATTATTATTTGTTTAAACAGAATTAAAACAAAAATTACGAAGCTACAAAAACACAAAAGATATAATATATAAATTATAATATTTTAAAAATATCATCTAAAAAGTGGTTTTTAAATTGCATTTACTATGCAAAAACTGAATATAAAATAGTGTCAATTAACGGTTAACATAGATTGGAATTAAAAACATTATAAAAGACAAATTACTCGTATCGATTATCCATGAAAAATTTTCTATAAAAAAAATACAATAAAAAGATTAGCCTGTGTTCCACTAAACTTAACAAATCATTAAAGTTAAGAGGATTTTTATAAACAATTCTCAATGAAATTTGTTCAATTTGGTCAATATATTTGATATGTACAAGTTTCCTATGTTCCTAAAGTTTGAAATAAAATTCATAAAACTTTTATTATGTATTTGTTTTTTGTTTTGAACATGCCGGAATAACTTTTTTTGTTTCGCACTTTTTGATGTACCGCACACTTAGGTGGCGCCAGTCGCGTCCCGATTATTAAGTCACGTTGATTTTTTTAAAATAGAGAAATTACATTTCAAAGCCATTTGATGCTTGAATTTTGAGTTTTCCGAAGCACTAAAAAAACTATTGAAATATCAAACACCATAAATTCTTTACAAGATTCTGCTTAAAAATAATATTCCTATAGTTTAATAAAGAAATATTATTTTTAAATAACAAGGTCTAAGAAGTGACACCTCGTTGAGCCATATCGAAAGTTTCAATTTTCAAAAAATATATATAACCCATGAATCTGTGATAGTTTGTTAGTACGGAATATTTTGACACCCTGTATGTCCAAAGTGTACACTATCGGTAATACAAGGGAGTATGGATATGGAAATTTTATTTTGTTCTAGAATCTGTTGCTATTAGAAACGTGAAACGTAAAACATGAGAACCTAACAAATGACTATTTAATGTTTTTTTTTAGAGATGTGTTATACTCGTATTTGTTACTAAATATAGAAATATTATTCATATTTAAAAAATTACCAAGTTATTGAATGTCTATTAGTAATGAGAAACTTAGCTACAATTGTTTTAAAATGTGATTTCCCAGGAATTTAATATTATCATTACATTTCCATAAAATCTATTTCTGTATGTTGTAAGACACACGAACAATTAATAAATATTGTTTTCATATATCGGTGTTGCAAGTTTTAATCTCTTTAATTCCCATATTTATTTGTAGCTTAGCATTATTATATTAATAGAAAATATTTAAACGCAAGTGGTTCTTTTTACATCATTATTTTTGTTAAAACAAAACAAAATACTTAAAATCGATAGTGTGCTCAAAAGATTTCTATTAAATCAGCTTAATCAAAGAATCTAGATTGGGATAAACGTATCAGGTTAATACACTTATTTTCGATTTAAACACTTGGCAGATAATATTAATAAAACATAATCAATAATTACTGACAAATTGATTGACTTTTAACAAGGCGATTTATTTTGAATGGACTACAAGTAAATTCAAGTAAAGTGCAAAAATTGGTACAGTAACAAGATATATTAAATAAAAATTACATGTATACTCACCAACAATTAATAATACAGAACTATTTTGAAATTTGCCACAAAATTGAAATTAAATATCTAGTACAAATTGTGGAATAACTTTATGTGTAGGGGTGAATATAATGTACATAACAAATAAAAAAACATATGGATATGTGACTGTTCGATGCTTTACAGAAATAACCACAAGATATAAACATTTCCCAAGTACTTCAGCTAATGGAAGTCCACATTCAAACTGAGACTGTTGCTATATACAATATCCACCACTTTTAAAATGATTATTTGAGTTTCCAGAATTATGATTTTATGTATGTATTACTGTAATAAACTTAGGAAATATATTTTTGAAGGGAACGGGAACAGGAAGCTTGTAGATTTGTCAGAAAAGGATAGGGAGTTAAAATTAGAAATTATAAAAACAATGGCCTGTATGCTGGTCAACGATTTTACATACATATTTTTAAACGTGTAAGTTTGATCTAAATCACGGTGGGAACTGAATATCAGTAATTTAAAACTCATTTTCTACAATCTGTTGTTAGAGATATAAGACAAATTTATTTCCAAAAACAACACATAAGAAACAACAACAAAATTTTAAAATGTGTATTCTTAAAAAAGGCTAATTTCAAAAGTATTTACTAACCGATCCTTATCATCACGATAACATTCATTTAAGGGGATTTATTAATAAAATGTGTGCATAAAAGACATAGACGTAGCAACGATTCGCGAGCCAAATTATGCTTGTCACTGGTCTTCATTAAAAAAAAAATGTTTCGGAATAATTACAAAAATTAAGGTTATTGCTACTTTAAATTATAAATTAAATGGTGACTTGAATATAATTGATTTGTCACATCAGACAATTTTCTGGCGTTCAGTTTTACTTCATTGCATTATTCCAAAGTAAAAAAAAATTAAAAAATTGTGAAAAATATTACTTTTGTAGTCAACTCGGTAGTCAATGCAATATTATACAAACAAAAAATCTATCCACGACAACGAAAAATAATTGTTTTTCGAAACAGTCAGCAACAGTCGACATTTTCGTTAAATTTTCAGTTGACAAAGTGAGTGTTTTTCGTCACCTAGCTGCAAAATACTTTTATGTTCTAGAACGCCAAAGGCTCGTATGTGGCGCCCTCTACAAAATGCGAAAAAACGGTGGGCAAATTTATAATCCTCATCCCGAAAAACCCCCATATACGAAATTTCGTCAAAATATTATGAGTGTGGCAAAAGGTATTGCAAAAAAACTACAAATAAAATTTAACTTTAACACCCTGTAACTCCGTTAATAATCAGTTTTGGAAAAAATGTTATAGAAAGAGGTAGCATTTATTTTCGGTCTAGAATTATCCCCTGAATTTTTTGCTCATCATTTCCGGACACCCTGTATAATTCTGATATTACTTTTACAAACAACTAATTCTTATCGTTTATTAGGTTGCTATCGTTATGATAGTCACCATGCCTAAACCGGCTTAATTCAAACACGGTTCAAACGATTTCACATATAAATTAAATTGTTGTATATAACACAATAATTGTCTTATTTTATTGCAGTTATCGAAATAATATTGTTTGCATCTCGAAGCGAAATGCTTTTGCGTTCTCGAATGGATATTTTTCCGAGCAAAATAACTTCCATTCATAAACACAAATGTACCATTTCGCGTTCTAGATACAAAAATAACTATTTAATGACAGTTTTCGAAAAATATTATTATGTAAGTTTATAAGATTTACTTTTATAGTCCGTTTGGTTTGTCGATGCAATATTATACCGAAAATAACATTTTATACTAATAAAAAATTCATCCATGACAATGAAAAAGAATTGTTATATATAAATTTGATGTAAAAACAAGGTTAGTTAGGAGAGTTTGACTCCGTATTTTCAGTAACAGTAAGTGAAGACGAATTGTTGCTTTTATATTTGATTATTTAAATAAATCGACAGAGGCCGAAAAGTTACTGTTGGTGACATTTTCTTGATAACTCGGAAATAACTACACAGGAATACTTTAAATGATGAGTACAATAACAGGCTGTGTAGTTATTTCCGGGTTATCAAGGTTTGACACGGGCCGAACCTCTACCAACTGGACTAAATATTTAAAGGATAAAACTGATTGCATTATCACTGAAAATTATAATAAAAAACATAGCTACATCTTTCCTTAGAAATTAATACACACAATTCTTAGTTTTAGCCTTTTATTGAGATATTCTAAATACCCTGAACGTTCAATATATCACAAATACACTATAATAAAAAAATCAACACAAATGTCAAAAAATGTTCTAAAAATTATTTAATCAAAGTGCTGTGACACATTGCCACGCTGTCCTTTATGAAGTCACTGTAGCTTATCTACCTGTACGCCACTGATAAAAGGTAATATCACTGTCGTATTTACTGGCACTAATAGCCTCGTTAATAGCATTTCATTCGAAATATATTAGCAATTTAATTAATGTTTCAAATATCTTCTAAGTTAAACAAAGCATCATATTGCAACTGATTACACGATTATTTTATAACTGTACTCAAGGAGTGGTAAATAAAAATTTCCACGGTAGATAAAAGTGGTTAAATAGTACGACAAAAAATGTAAAAGATCGACTTGCAGTGCTATTATAACCGTGACATCATAACACAGTGAATTAAACAGTACAATAAATATGTCACAATGGCAAATTATTTTTTAATAGCATTTCTAAGCATTTGGTTTCAATCATGGTTTTAAATAATACTCGTATAGTAAATGTTCTATTATGAAACACCTTCAAATAATTTGAAAAAATGTATTAGAGGCTTCTGTGTTATACCAAAAGTGGTACATGATGGTATACATACAGGACGTTCCTTTTAAGACGAACTATTCCGTAGCATATTATCAATATCACTAATACAAAAAAGTTGCACTAAATCGATTTCTTCACAATTCAAAATTATTTCCATTACACAACGCGTTCTACTTTTGCTGATCCGGATCTACGTTTTTTTCAAAAAGAATAGCCTGCGTATTTACTGCATTTCGGAAAGTCTGCTTTTCGATGTTATTTAACGTTTTTCTTTAATTGCATTTTCAGTATCTTCAAGCATGAAAACACCTTTCTAATGCATTAATTACTTAATACATTTCAAATACAAAAATAGTAATTATAAGCATTAGAAATTTCAAGTTTTCGATCATGGATAACTTGATTTTTTTAAATGAAACCCTGTTAAATTTGACAGAAACATATATTCGGCTCTATTGCTTTCAGTTTGCGAGGTAATCAAGGTTTTTCATATTTTTTGTTGTTCCAGTATTAAAAAATGAAACCAAAATGGTAAAAATAAAAACAGTTTAAATCAACATTTTCCACATACATGAATTATAACCGATAAAATTTATTCTTCGCCTGCAAAATATGCACAATCGAAAAAAATAAGCTTTCATACAGAAACGAAATTATTCATTGTGTTATTATTGTAGGTCTTTTCAATGTTTTTACAATCATTTTGTATGTTTGCACATTCTTGTAACTGTTTTTCTAATATTTAGATATATTTTACGTTAAATAATTCTTAAACGCCATTTTCGCAGTCCATTAAAGTTTCAAAATTCAATTATGCAGCCTTAATATTTTAACGTGGAAATAAAAAACAAGTAATAAAAAGAATATATGAAAAATCGAACATTTCTTGCAAACTATAAAACATAAACCTCGACATGTAAAATCGAAAGAAATTTAAATTTTGCAGCAATTTGTGTCAAATTATACATATAAGGTTACCTATACAGGGTGTCACATAATTAGCTGCCAACCCTGAACAGGCCGATTCTATGATCAAAACTAAGTAAAAAAGTTCATATGAACATGGGTCCGGAAATGCTTCCTAAGAGCACAGGGACCCATTGAAGAGGGAGGAATGGAAATCATTTTTTTGCAATATCTCTCAATCGCGTTGTGATAAATGAATGAAATTTGGTATACACAGCTAAATTTTGATGAGCAATTTGATGGACTAATCCATTTATTTCCACAAGGTCCATGGGGTGGGTACGGGGGGCCCATGGTACTTTGCGTGTGTAACTTTTTCATCTTTGACTGTTTAACAAATTGAACAGCAAATTCCGTTTTCCCGAACTGTTTTACGTTAAAAAGGTACTCTTGTTTAAAATCGTTATCTTTAACGGTTTCTGAGAAAATCGCTCTTGAATTAATCCAACTTTGGTCAATTTGATAGTAATTTAAACAAAAAATAATAATAATAATTTTCCTTTCCTCTCTTTTCCATTTAAATGATTAATTTTTATTTAATTTAATTTTTTTTATTATTTTTTTATTAAAATTAGATTAAATTTAAACAAATAAATTTTTTTTGTTTAAATTACTATGAAATTGTAGAATATCACGACCATTTGGCATGCCCAATGATGTAAGCCCTACAGCGTAACCTATATTACAAATTTGAGGTAAATATCTCAAAAACTGTGGGAGCTATAGAGAAAAAACTAAAAAAAATTTAAAATTTCAACGCCCTGTAGATCGGTAACGAAGCGTTTGCGGACCTATGCTTATATGAACTTTTAGTCAAGAAATAAGCCAAAGAATCACCCCCTTCCTGATGTACATGATATTTAGGATCACTCTGTATAAAAAAACAAAATATCCATGATTGAAAACTTCTAAAGTTAGTAATTATTATTTTTTTGTCACAGAAGATAGTTGATATTTTCGAGTATGCTTTAAAAAAAAGTCAGACGACACAGAAACTCAAAAAATTCAGGTAACGTCTAGAAAAAATAGGTCATCCTGTATAATTGACCAATAGATAGAAAGGGGACATTATGCGTTTATAAAACTCATTGACCGGACTTAACACTCTGTAGGTAATTACTTCTTGTGGGTTGCCTTGAAATCTATGGTTTATTTATCTCCAGTTGACATCGCGGATAAATTGTAAATGCAACAATTCCGTTGAAAAATAAATTCTAAATAATCCAGAGCCTTCATTTCATTTTTTTGCATCGAATTAATTTAATTACATTGAAGAAAATGGCGGCCATTTTGAACACTCGTTATAATATTTTTATTTTCATTTTTTATTTTCATATGTTATTATTTCAATTATTACATAATTTTTTATGATTAAACTGCCCTTTCGAGTGTTTACCTAAAAAAAATCATTAGAATCAAAATAGTTTCCAATTGAAGACTGCTATTTAAAAAATAATAATGTGTTGTCATTGCAAAGCAGCAAAACTTAGCCGACACTTGTACTTTTATTCTTTTAAGACTTTAATCTTCTCAAAGCTATGTTGGAAAGCATATAGAAACCATTTGAGTGTAGAAATTCTCATCCCAAAAATAGTTCTTTTACACACGTGCGAAAAGTGTTTGAAGTTATGACAAAAAAAATATTTGTTTAAAATTTTTTTTTTTAAATTTTTTCGTTGGATTCACTTCAGAAAATTTACCTCGGTAATCCCCAAGTATTTTCGACACGATTCTCCTACTTCAATTCGTGATTATGCTGACCGAATTTTAATTAAATTTAAAAAAGTTGATACCCCTAACCGAATATTGACCTCGATCTACACCCTTTTCAGAGATTATTGCTGCGATACTTCTGAATTCATAAAACGCTTTTTCCGAATTTACAGAACACTAAAACAAAGTTTTTTTCAAACCACCTTTTTTCAGTAGAAAAAAAGTTTGAATAAAAAAAATTCTTTTTCGAAAAAATTTTTCAATTTTTTTTTTTTCATAATTTCAAACGCTTTCTGCAATAAGAATGTCAAAAAAAATCAGGAAAAGAATGTTTTTTTTCATTTTTTTACGGATTATGAGCATTTAAAGGCAAAAAAACGTGATCCTTTAATTTTTTAAAAAATTCAATCGAATGAAACAAAAAACCGGCTTGATGGATCGAATTGAAACTCTGTAGGGCTTTTAGGGGTACAATGACCTGTAAAAGGCACACTTAACATTAGTCATTTTTCCAATATTGGCACGTGATTTTCTAAAAGACCCCTAAAAGTCCTATTTTTTACGATTTTTCAGTCATGTTAAGGATAAAAAAAAATTCTAAAAAACCATGCCAGGACCTTGTAGAGAATTCATTCAAGTTTCTGAAACCCACCGTCGATTTTCTGTGCAACCATTGGTTTCTGAGATATCGATGAACAATGAGAAAATTATCCATTTTCATTGAAAGTCCGATAGCTCAGCGAGAAATGGTCGTATCGAGACCAAAAAAAACTTGAAAATTTTTCTTGCAAGATCCAAAAATTAGAAACTTCAAGCTTCAAATTGCTTTTTTTTTTACTCCAATACGACCATTTTTATCAAAGATACAGCCATTTGAAAAATCGCCGAAAATTTAGATTTTTTTTTGACCCCTTCATTTTTTCCATTAGTGTATATTTTGTAAAAGAACATTTTGTTGGAATATACAAAGTGTGTGAGAAATTATATAGGCATAGAATAGTAACATTAACGTTTGCGAGTAGCATATTTAACAGTACAGAAAAATGTACAATAAAATATCAAACCTAACCTAAAAAATAAAACTTAGAACAAACACTGTTTTATAAAGGTCCTATAATTTAATGCTTAGAAAATACCACAGCTCGTCTGAGTGTATGTAAATATAGATTCTGCAATGTGATAATTCTAAATTAATTAGAGCTGACAGCTGATGGAGATACAGGGGGCTTGCAAAATTTACCATCCAGTAGAACACGATTGGATGTACAAATAAATCAACTCGTTTAAAATTCGAAATTCTTATAACTACCTGTTGGTGGTGGTGATGGTGGTGGTGCCCAGAGAACAACTTGGCCGGCTTGAACATCTCGGCCCTCAAGAATAATACAGAGTCGTACCATTAAACTTGCCACTACCGTCGACCGACTGACTAAATTACCCGAGCAAGACCATTTAAAACACAGCACGTGTGATGTGTACTGTGTACACAGACCGGCAATTAAAACCGTGCCAGCCAATCCGCCAAAGTAAAACAATTGAGCGCCCAAGGAAAACAATTGAACGACGAACGGGCCGCGACCCCGCGCGGGGCTATTAGGCCGTCTTATAAATTACTTTTTGATTAAGGAAAGAATGCTCGCGCTAACAAATTATAACTGTTTGATATCTGATAACCAGTACCATCTATAAAAAGGTGGTGTTGACTGCATGAATTAAATTTTTTATGAGGTCGGCAAATAGTTGTGTTTGCTTTAAGGAGGCCCGTGTTGACAAACACGCCGTGAGTAAACCGAACGGCGATCCGCGGATAGTTATTGTTACTAGTTATATTTGCAGGCTCTAATTGAATTTTTTATTGTTCCCCGAACGAGCGCGTTGTGTGGCGAGCAATCAGTGATATCTGCGATTTATAGGCGGATTAGCGATTATCTCAAGAGTGTTTGTAACGAAAATTGCGCTTGCGCAAACCCAAAAATGAATTAGAAATTGATGTGATCCACGTGGAGAGATCTACAGGGTTTATGTAAAGGTCTCGTGTTAGATTTACCTGTAACTTCATTGTCTTCGAAAATATGGGAAAAGTGAAATATAACTAATTTTTATAAAAAAAACACAATCGAACGTCGCATTCCAGAAATATCGATACCAACTCGGTTTCTTCTTGAGCAACACTGTATATATTTATAAAGAGCTTCCCGAAAATAACGGGTAAATTCTGTAAAATCGTTGAGGAAAAAAAAGTTTTCCAAAATTGGCTGATACATATAACGGAGATATTTACAAATTGTTTGTACTTAAATGTTGAACAAAGGTGGCAAAAACTAAACCTACTGAAAGAAGTCCGTATTTTATTTAATACCACCCAAAACGTCCTCCAATATCGCAATCAAAGGTAAGTCGAATTGAGAACATAGTACCATGCACACAATGCAAATCAAAAATGAATTCTTATTGAGATAAGCGACATGACTCCCATCGCGCGTATACTCTTTTTGACAGAAAGCCGCATGGCTCTTCTCTCTCTCTCTCTCTCTCTCTGAGAGAAACAAAGCAAGTTTACAAGTGGCATCTTCCACTCGAAACAAAGAAGAAAGCGGTTGCAAAATTGAAAGGCGAGCGTAAAATAAGAAAAACGGACGTAAAGTAAAAGTTGTCAATAAGCAAAAAAATCAAGAACAATAAAAGAAAAATACAAGCGCAAAGGAAAAAAAGAATAACCAAGCGGGTAGAAATTAAAAAAAACTGGCGTAAAGTAAAAAAAAACGCGCGTAGTATAAAAACAAGCAGGTGTCTAATAAAAGGAACTGGAATTTGGATTAAGCGCCCCAAAAAACGCCCCCACAATGATTTTCGGGTTGTTTTTGTCAATCTTGTCAGGAAAATTCTCGGAGATGACATCCACGTCCAGGTTCGGGCGCACCAGGTGTCCGGGGGGTGTTCGACGATGGCATATTTGAATTCGGCGACCCAAAAAACCCTCGGGCGCCGAGTTTCTCTCCTTCCCCGCGTGATTTGTGGGACAGTCCCACGGAGATGACGTTCATCGGCGTTCCTGAGCTCCAGGTGTTCGGGGGGTCAATTTGAACACCATAATCGTGATCAGCGACCTCGAAAACCCCCGAGTACCCGATTTGGGCCAGTTCTGACTCTTATTTACAAAGTTATTAAATCTTCCAAAAGCCGTATCAAAAAATGCATTTTTTGTATGCATTTTTGGCTGCAGCAATGCAATTTCCGGTTTGTCAGAAACACAAAGTAGCCACATTTTTTACAAAAAATTTTTGGAAGAGAATGCAAAAAACGCATTCCGATCCGTCTTTAAGGAAAAAATTCTGAACTTTTGTGCTTCATTGCCTCGCCTAATGGGCGGATCCAGATATCAACTGAATTACGTGTTAGTGGTTGCTGGACACCTTCGTACCTCGTGTTAATAAACCGCCGCGCCGTTGTCACATTGCTCTATATGAATTTTATCGAATTTTAAATTAATTACAACGTTAATTATTTTTTATAATTAAGCGTAAAGAAGTTAAAAAGGTGATAAACATTGTATTTTATGGTATTCTATGAACGCAGTTACGTTAATATTCCTTAATTAATCGAACTTTTGTACATCAAGTTGGAGATTTTGAAATTTTTTTTCTCGGAAATGGTTGAGTTTAGGACCCATGTCATAAAAGGTTGTTTTGTTTATTTTAATGTAGTCTATCGTCTGTTAAAATTAAGGAAGTGAAATTTCTAACACCCTGTCTACAAGAGGGTGTATAATAAAACAAGCAGGACTAAAAATGGCAGACGTAATGTAAAAAAATAAGCGGGCAAAAAACGCGAGTAAAAATTAAAACTAAAAGAGCAGGTGTAAACTAAAAACACGGGCGAAATGTAAAGAAGTGTAAATAAAAAGGACAATAGAAGTATACAAAAGAGAAGAATCATACGACTTTTCGTAAAAAAGACGCGATGGGACTCTCACTTTCAATGTCGCTTATATCGATAAGTATTAATTTTTGGGTCTTGGGCCTGTGACAACTTTTGATCAGCATACTCAAACTATAACATATTTCATTTGTCAGACAAATTGATGGGTTGATCGACATTCAAAAAATTAAAGTCTGAGCTGGAATAATGTAGAATCGAATTATTGAAATATACTTCTTTGACGGAATGCTAGGTGGTGAACATTGGATTTCCTGCAATTTGAACTAATTCTTTAGCGGTATTGTTTCCTAATGCAGATGATCCCGATCCACTGGATCCCAGAATGACAGCAAAACGACGCGCCTAACAGATAATTTGGTAGACGGGATGACGGGAATCTAGTGAATAACCAGCAAGATGGCTGAATTTAACCCAGTTGGATTATTTTCTATGGGGTTATTAAACGAAAATTTATTTAATAGACCTGAAAATATTGAGCCCTTAAAGGGAATAATTCGACAAGAAATCCGCTCAATCAGCCCGGAAAGCCAAACTAAAATTGTTTCTACCACGCTGTTATCAACTAATTATGATTTTTTTTATTGTATTCAGTATTAAAAAAAGCTATAAATCAAGGCATTACATTGAACCATGGGGTTGAATTTAAAAGTAAAAATCGACGTGTTTAAGCATTTTTATTAAATATTTTCCTCAACGATTTTGTGCATGTGCAATAAGCTTCGAGCTTGTGAAAAATTGTCAAAGTAAAAAGAATAGTATTAGTAGCACTAGTACAAGCATACATTTTTTGTCGTCTTTTCACCTGAATATGCTTATTTTTTTATAAAATAATTTATGCGTACTCAAAGATATGAGTATATTTGACTAGTGTACAGAATAAAAAAATACAATTTTTTCATAACAAATATAAATGTCTAAATTTTGTGTCCCAATATGTGTATGTGTATTCATTATAATCCTTTAATACATCTAATACATCAACATCTACATGTTTTTTATTTGTATTTATCATGAAAAAGTAAATCACCTCGTATTTTGGGAACCACAGTTAACTTATTTAATTATAAAACTACAAGCCAATAACTGATTATGACAGTATTATTATTATTATGACTTGTTTATAATACATACAGGGTGATTCATTAACAATGGGAAAGTCGAAAGCTGAAGATACTACACGTGAAATGGTGACCATTGGCGCAAACATGCCTTATCCAAAAGTTAATAGTTTCGGAAATACAGGGTGTTGAAAGTTAAAATTTTAAATCGTTTTTTGCGATTATTCTGAAAATATGTAGGTTAGGAACTTGAAAATTTGTGAAACTATATTTTTTTAGGCGACGAATAAGATGCGTGTTGTAATTTCAGCATTGCTCATAGAGGGCGCCACTTACGACCAATTTTACCGAAAATTTAGTTAATAACTTTTTACCCTGTATGTCTAACATGAAACTTGATTCAAAACCTGAAAGAGCAATCATTTTTCCATTAATTATGTATTCTTGTTTCATTTCGGTATCTCGATCCGTTTTCGAGAAAAATCGATTTAACGAACACTATGTTTTGATAATACGAGAAATTAAAAGCGAAACAAACCAAGTGTTTCTTCGTGTTATTACAACAATTAACAATAAAACAAATGAAATTCGTAATAATGATTTAAAGTCAGTGTTCGAAGAATCCACCGTTGACATTTACACACTTTACACAACGTTTTCTGAGAGATCTTCGAGTTTGAAACAACATATTGGGATTGCGTTTGACTTCGTTGGCAGCGATTTGTATTCTTTGCCACAACTCTTCACACGAGCCAATAGATTCTTTGTAAACTATATCTTTCATTCGAGACCAAATAGAAAAATCAAGAGGATTGAAGTCCGGACTTCTGGATGGCCAAGCAAAAATGCTTACATGGCCAATCCAGCGATTTGGAAAAACTGCATCTAAATATGCACGCACTGGCCAAGAAAAATGCGGTGGAGCTCCGTCGTGCATGAACCACATGTCTCTTCTTAAATAAAGTGGAACTTCTTCAAGCCGTGGAAGCATTTTTACTTGGCCACCCAGAAGTCCGGACTTCAATCCTCTTCATTTTTCTATTTGGAAGAATCTATTGGTTCGTGTGAAGAGTTGTGGCAAAGAATACAAATCGCTGCCAACGAAGTCAAACGCAATCCCAATATGTTGTTTCAAACTCGAAGATCTCTCAGAAAACGTTGTGTAAAGTGTGTAAATGTCAACGGTGGATTCTTCGAACACTGACTTTAAATCATTATTACGAATTTCATTTGTTTTATTGTTAATTGTTGTAATAACACGAAGAAACACTTGGTTTGTTTCGCTTTTAATTTCTCGTATTATCAAAACATAGTGTTCGTTAAATCGATTTTTCTCGAAAACGGATCGAGATACCGAAATGAAACAAGAATACACAATTAATGGAAAAATGATTGCTCTTTCAGGTTTTGAATCAAGTTTCATGTTAGACATACAGGGTAAAAAGTTATTAACTAAATTTTCGGTAAAATTGGTCGTAAGTGGCGCCCTCTACCGAGCAATGCTGAAATTACAACACGCATCTTATTCATCACCCAAAAAAATATAGTTTCACAAATTTTCAAGTTCCTAACCTACATAATTTCAGGTTAATCGCAAAAAAACGATTAAAAATTTTAACTTTCAACACCCTGTATTTCCGAAACTATCAACTTTCGGATAAGGCATGTTTGCGCCAATAGTAACCATTTCACGTGTAGTATCTTCAGCTTTCGATTTTCCAATTGTTAATGAATCACCCTGTATAAGGCAAGTTCGTAATTGACATCTATTGTAGATGCTCTAGATATATCTCTTTGTCTTTTCATCTGTTACAATTAGAAAAGAACAAAACACATCTAGAACATCTATCTCTAGATATTGATGATGATTCAAGGAAACGTGACGATAAACGATAAGAGGTAAAAATAAAATATTCTTCTCCTGAATATATTGTCAAGATTTAAACTGTCTTATACTCTTGAGAAAACTTGTGTTACTAGAACAATGAAGACATTGTTTCTAACCTGCTTAGATTTTCTAAAACTCTCGACAAAAAACTGTTATAAATTAACCAAAAATTACGCATTCAAATGCTACCCAACAACAGTATTCACGTTATTCATGTGAGTTGTCATTCTTCGTCGTCGTCTTCTGCGTCCCTTTAAAATATCTGTCTTATTTTATTGGCTCTCTCCTCTGTGGGCTCTCTCTATCTGTGTCCTCTTTATATTTCTACTCTTTGGCTGTGTTTAAAGTTTAACTCCGCAGTCAGTCCTGTGATCTTATTCAATCGTTTTCAGTGTCCTTGGATGAAAAAACGCTGATCAAGGCCGTAATAAGCAATTTTTTACTTGTTCACGAAATAGCATCAAAATAATAATCGTAATATACATATGATTTATAAATACTAAAATTATTAATATGAAGAATTAATTATAATTTTCACGATTTTTTTCTAATCACCTTAGGTAATTTCTACGCTATTTGTTAGTGGTAAAGTGTAAAGTGTTATATTTAAATAATAGAGTTTCAAAACCACTTCAAAGTAAATGTTACTTATGTGTATATTACTGTGGATACATATTTTTACTGACTAGAAACAGTATGATAATCTATACAGGGTGTTAAAAAATAGTGTAAAATATTTCAGGAGGTAATAGTATGAACCAAATTAAGCAGAAAAGTCTTAATAAACATGGGTCCGCAAAGTAACGGTTGCGGAGATATGCACCACTATTCATTTTTCAAACATTTTAGTTTATTAGGAATAAACCGACAAAGGAAGCTTTTAACAAACAAAAAACAAAGTTACAGAAGATGTTCAAAGTGCCCTCCGTCCATTTCCAAGCAGGCACGACATCTTCGTCTCAACGGTATTCGAACTCTTTCGAAAACACCCTCCTTGGTTTGGATTTCTTATCACTTTTGATTCATCGGTAGCTGCAGCTCTTCCAGGCTATTTACAGGAGTACCATATACTAATGTCTTCAAATATCCCCAAACAAAGAAATCTAGAGGGTTCAGATCAGGCGATCTTGGAGGCCATAAAACAGGTTCGGCCCTTCCTACCCATCTATGTGGAAAAGTTTGGTGTAAATGCTCTCTAACGGCCATGAAAAAATGAGCTGGAGCACCATCATGCTGGAACCACATTTGTTGCCTCTGATTCAAAGGAATGTCTTCCAAAAACTCATACAATGTGTTCTGCAGAAAGTTGAGGTAAGCAGCGCCTGTTAATCGGTTTGGTAAAACAACAGGACCTAGAAACCTGTCACCTACAATACCCATCCAAATGTTTAATGAAAAACGTGCCTGATGTCCAGATTCTATTAGAGCATGAAGATTTTCGTCGGCCCAAATATGCGTATTGTGAAAATTAAATACTCCATTTCTTGTGAACCCGGCCTCATCAGTAAAAAGAATGTTTGCAAGAAAACGAGGGTCTTCAGCATCATGACGTAGAAACCAGCGGCAAAAAACCAAACGTGTTTGATGATCATTTATTGGATTAATGCCTGTACTCGTTGCACGTGGTATGGATAAAGCAGTTGCTCGTGAAGGATTCTCCAAACAAGAGGACCACTAATTCCTACCTCGGCTGATATTCTCCGCACACTCGTACCTGGATTCTGCTCTACCAGTGCTAGAATTTCTTCTTCTGCTCTAGGAGTGGATACCGACCTTGGTCTTCCGGATAAATGGCACTGTTTGCTCAAGGAACCGGTATCACGCAATCTTTGGTGAATTCTTCCAAACATGCGTTGTGAAGGAATCTGGCGATTTGGATAAGCGTCAACATAAAGACGTCGCGCTTCGGTGGCGTTCCCATTAGCACGACCATACATGAAATGCATGTCTGTTAATTCTGCGTTAGAGTAACCAGCCATAGCGAAAGAAAACTTGTGCACTCAGAACGTTTATTTCACTAAACATCAACCAACTATTATAAGAAAATACACAACGTTTTTGCAAAATAAAAAAAGGGTCTAAAAAACATAAAACATTCCATATCTCCGCAACCGTTACTTTGCGGACCCATGTTTATTGAGACTTTTCTGCTTATTTTGGTTCATACTATTACCTCCTTAAATATTTTACACTCTTTTTTTAACGCCCTGTATAATTTCAAGATTAACTCTTTTGTGCAGAAAATACGGTCTGAAATGCTTCCTTGTAGAAACTATTACGCAATGTATTATCTATATAAATAGTGACAAAACATTTTATTTTTAAAATAAATATATAGATTACATATTTATTTATGTTTTTAGAGAATCCATATTAACTACCGGAAACAATATTTATTTAGGTAAAAGCTGTACATCCTCTCATTTCATCATTTCCACTCATTATAAATTTGATAAAATACGATTTCCAAACCAAAATTTTGAAATATATCTGTTTATTACACACAGTTGGTGTTTTGTGGAGGATCTCTGCAAACTGAAAATGAAGTGCATTGTGCAGTGTGCAGTCTGCCGTACCGTCTTACGATTTCCTTTGTCTGATGAAGACTAAGGGCCTCAGAATTTTGACCCCTCTTAGTATTTTTTCTATTCTTTTTTCTGTTTAAAAGAGAGAACAAATCATTTTTGAGTTCTTATTTTTTATATTCTAAACCAAACTTCGCTGTTAATCGAAAACAAATTTTGTTTCTTAAAAAAAATTATAAAATTTTGGGTAGCAAATGTAATTTCAAAAACAATATAATCATTAAAAGTTTGGAAAATTCAGTGGTGTAGAATTTTATGCTTTGCTTCAGATAATTCAGGAAGAAATGTAATTACATTACATTTAAAATTGTATATGCGACAAAAAATTCCTATTATTTCGAAATTCTGAGATCCTTAATGATTGTCGTTTCTCATTATCTCTACCTCTGATTAAAGAATGGAATATAAAATTATCTCAAAGATATCTGTATAGATGTGATATTTTTCAAACACTTTAACATCATGTACATATGTCGAATAATCAAAGGAACTTTTTATATATACAGTAATTGTCATTGTAATATCGTTATCTCTGAAGATATCGGAACAGTAAAATATAATTTATTCCACATATTTGATTGCCTTTGTTCGTCGCATCTTCCTTTAATATTAAAGTTCATAAGTTTACGCAAATTTCATGTTTCTGCAATTTTAATAAAACGTTCTAATAAAAAATACAGGGATATTCTACAAATAATAATCAAAGATGATGCTGGAACTTGCGTCTCTTGAAGGCAACGACCAATTATCCTTTTTTATTATATTAAACGAAATCGTGCAAAATTGTATACATATTATATTTTAATTTGTTGACATTTTCTGACGAAATTAAAGTCGAATCCAATATTTCACAAGATCCTAGTATTTATAGATTGAGAACGAGCTAAATGTAACTAATAACCTCCAATCAAGCACCATCACGGGAATTATGCATTAAAAATTAAACACTCTGTAGATCTACTGATAGTACAGAAATATGTAAAATTTAGGCAATACAAAATACAGCAGTATATTTGTTTACACTATTTTCTCACTTTCTCCACTCATAATGATAAGTATTTTTGATATTTTCATGATTTGTTAATTTAGAATTAGTCACCAATTTCACGCATTCTATGATTCCGTGAATAACATAATATGGTACGTTCAACGATTATTTTAAAACAGTAATGGGGCAATTCTGATTCGTGCTGTTAAAATTTAATAGGGTGCTAAAATTTTGAAGGTCGTTAAAATCAATGGGTATTCTGTAAATTGCACATAACAGATATCCGCTTAGTTCAAAATTGATAAATGTGAGTTCATTGTAAGGTTATTGTCTAAAGTTATTTACTTATGACAGTTTTTTCACAAGTGGCGAAATACCCAATAAATAAAAATCCATTATTAGGTGTTCGGAAAAAAGACGAACTCTTTCAGAAAATTTAACATGTTCGTTACATTTCTAATCCAACCTAAAGTCGTGGTATAGCAACATTGAGCATATCCAATCAGCAAGATAGCTCGAGCTGTTATGGAACTGAAAGATTGGGTGACAGGGCCCTATGTTGAGCGCCATGTCGCGGAATAGCTAGTTTAGGCTGTCCAGCTAACTGCGGATCCCGATTAGTTCCTTGGATTTGCCAAACCTTATCACCCTTCAGCATGTTCTAGTTGGATTCAGGGTAATGGTCCACGCTCTAATTTAGGTCCGAAGATGCACTTGGTAACTTCACTTGCTTTTAGAGTTCAAGTTTTAAGGTTGCGATTGTATAGTTTTTTGCACTGATTTTAAAGAGCACTTTAGTTTATAATAAATAACTATTTGAGGCCACCGTAGAGCCGTAGGCCACCGATTTAAAGTGTGAGCTTTAAGCTCGTGTAGCTATTTTCTTTGAGAAAATATAACTCAAATATGGAATTTTATAGTTCTGCTTTATTGTTAATTTTTGAGCATGTTGCAATAATGGTCATAGACATTTGCATATAAAATAGATGTAAAAATTTTGATCTGCTGCAAGCACTGGCCAGGCACCCATCCCTGGTTACTGAACTGCCTATTCTCAGGGTCGACGTTCGCTCGCAAAATGGCTTTAAGGTGGCTCTCTTGCAAGCTTCAGGTTAGCGCGGCTCCCTGTACCCTGGCTGAGTTCCGCGTCGTTAGAAATAGAATTTTCTTTGGGTTAACCATTTTAATGCTGTACAGGGTGTTATCTTTTGTTACGTCCGAATTTCGTTGCGTCGGGGAT
Organism: Anoplophora glabripennis; assembly: GCF_000390285.2. NCBI lineage: Eukaryota > Metazoa > Arthropoda > Insecta > Coleoptera > Cerambycidae > Anoplophora > Anoplophora glabripennis. The sequence goes on along the minus strand of NW_019416547.1, from coordinate 217,996 downwards.
GTAGGCATCGGGGTAGTTTGAACTGCATAGAGCGGTTTTTAGATCTGACGATGGGAATTTTGGAAAGATCGGTGAAAATGTCTAACGGCCTTATTTATATGCATAGTAAGGTGGCCCAAAAAAAACGATTATTTTTTTCGTGTCTCTTGTGAAAATGTTAGTTTATCATGTTTTAAGAGGCCCCTCAAAAAATCAGCTCAAAAAAACATATCGTCACAAGAGACATGAAAAAATAAAGTCGTTTTTTTGGGGCCACCCTAACGTACAGGTATGTTTAACTTCGTCTTACATTGATAAATATATAATGTTTTTGTTATAAATTCGTTTTACATAAAAACAAACTCTGTATGTGATACCTAAAGAACGCATAATCCAGAAAATCATTGCCGTACCTATACCAATTAATTTGAAGTCTATGACCAAGGAATAGGAGATTATATTTTCTCTGATTTAATATTATCAACAATCCGCAACTAAAGCTAAGATGTTTGAACTACCCAGATTTTTAATACCCCCCTAAAATTATTTTGTCATTAGTACATAATTAATTTTAATAAATCTCTTTAACGTGTGTTTAAAATTTAATTTGAGATACAGAATTGCCCATAACCTTCAAAGGTCACACTAGTGCGAATTCGCACCACCGTTTTTTTTAACGGCTGGCATTTCTCAGGTAGCAGCTGCCGAAGGTTCGCCCCACCACGATAATTCCTTCTATAACCCAAACAGTTGAGCCGCACCACAGCTGGCCTCAGTCCGTTATTGTCGGCCAAACTAGAAAATCACAACTTCAAAAAATGCCTATACTTGAGATACCGGGAAAAATCGATATGATTTTATCAATATGAGTTTTTTTTTTCTTAAAAATGTAGACTTTGAATGTCAAAATCCATTTTTTACTTTTTCTCTAGCTATTATTTATTTAAAAAAATACGGATTTAAAAGTCATTTTCCGAAAAATGTTTTTTAAATCACATTTTTTATTAACAAATTAATTCTTTTCCAAACTAATTACCCCAGTTTTGATACAAATACGTTGTTTTCGTTAATAAATAAAGAAGACATAAAAGTTCAAAGTTGACAAAATCCCAAATCGCACTAATATGACTTTTAAGGTAGTCCACCCTACGTGTGACCTTTGAGGTTAAAACAGAATTTTTTAACGTAAAGAAATGGCTAGGGTTAGGATTCAAAATTCCCGCCTCAGCTGGTACTTGCCAGCGCACCATTCTTTTGAGTTTTAGATTGACAAACCAATTTGTGTCAACAGTGTCTTATCTACACATATCACTACCATGTAACATTGTAAATGAAAACTTTCCGACAAGATTCTTAAATTCACTAATTAGTCTGACTTTACTGACCTGTTGACTTTGCTGGGCTCGCATCGTAGCCCTGATAAACTCGTAGTAGGGCAAAAGGGACCCATAACTCTTCGGTCTTGCTAATATTAACGGAGACCTTTCCAAACTGCGTTTGAGGGAGCTCGAACTGCTAGAGGAACTTATTCTTGACATCACACACCACACCGAAACACACAAGGGTTGCCACGTCAAGACCACCAAGTACAAGAAGTCCTAACACCCTTGAAGATTTTACAGTTTGTTCGAGCAAATTCCGGTGCCGAACAAGGGTCTAGCATTATCACGGAAATGCTTGACAAAAACAAGCGGTCATGGAGCGAAATGGAGGCTCTCTGTTTTGATTTTTTTTTATCTTCGGGAATACAAATGTTATCGAAGGATCAAGAATCTCGTTTATTTATGTATGTTTCTTAAGAAATTTTATGTGTTGAAGATAACGATAGTGGAATAGTCGGCACATTAGTAACAGGGCAGGCCCAAGGCATTTTGTACGATAGCAAACAGTAACAGGCGCTTTAGTCTCGAAATTAGTTTGTACAGGGTGTTGGCAAACTCGGAAAAGATTTTTTGTGGTAGATAGACATACTCCATAAAATGGGGTGCTGTCCGCTTTTTTGTCTTGCTTTTTTGCAGTAAACATAAAAATGTTTTAAGTGAAGTAATTTATTTTGCAACATTCTTACTTATAAAAATGTTGGACCTTTGTTAAATGACAGCATATAGTATAACAATAACGATGAATTCATGGACGTACCTACTAGGTAACATATGAAAACGCTGATAAAAACATCAAGATAGCTTATCACAGAAGCAGAACTATTGGCTCTTAAAAAAATTGTCATGGTATCAAAATTAATGAAATATATGTATATTCTATTTGCAAAAACTATTTCTGAAAATCGAGATTTCGCACTTTAGTTTGTTACTGCTAAAATATCCCCTCGAATTGACAATGCTGAGTGTGCGTGCGCAATGTCATGGTGGAAGAACCAAGAATTAAAACTGCACAGTTCCATTAAAGTCTAAAAAACGAGGAACAAATTTCTCGATGCATGTTGAGTTTTTCTGTCAAAATTTCATGGCATGACCCAATTGAGATGCTAACTTCTGTAATTCCTCTGACAGTCAATCGGCGATTTGAACGCACCAGATCTGACTTTTTGAATGTAGAGGGGTCATCAGTTGAAGTCGAAGGCATTCCTGGTCGAGGATCATATTTAATTGACTGAAAACCAATCGCAACATTGTGTACGACCCAAAGCATCATCTCCGTAAGCTTGTTTCAAAAGTTGAAACGTTTCCGTGAAAGTTTTCCCCAGTTTAATGAGAATAGTAAAAATTACGAATTTCCCACATTTTACCACAACTTTATAGTACTTATAGAGAAGTTAACGCTGATTCTTGTTAGAGAAATTATCATTGACCGTTACTATGAAGAAATATGATTTCGTCAGAGCTCCTGACCACAGTGAGGAAAAATGTATGAAATTCACTGGCAGTCCAGTTTAGTATAGTTTGTATTTACACCAAACACTAAAAAAATAAATAATACATCATCTGAATGTTTTTTTAGACACGTTGTTTTTCTTTACTTTTTTCTTAAAATGGGTGGTATAATTTTCGCGTTTCAATGGGGCATTTGCAGATGGCGCCACGATTTACAAGGTTGTTGCTTGGAACATAAACAAACCCAAATCCTCACGTTTATTCTAAGAAAAAATTTTTTAATAATTAATAAATAACACAAATATTTTTTTAGCTATTAATTTTTATAACAATTTCTAAGATTATAATAGACAATAATTGATATGAAAAAAAATAATAACAGGTACACCCCAGTTTTTGATAGTTTGGTAGTTTTAATTGTTTATTATGTTGTTCCAGGGACATGCAATAAAGTGATTTTTATTTTTTTCTCCAAAAAGAAAGCAAGATACGAAAAAAACTCAAGTGATAAAAAAGTTGTATTTTTAGTTACTTAATGCGACAAAAGTCTAAAATTTTTTAAAAAGTCAGTGGCGTACATTTTTTTTGTCAAAAATTTTGTTTAACTGGACTTAATAATTTTAATCTATTTAGGGCTAAATTAGCTTCTTTCTACCATAAATAACACTGCCACATTTCAACAAAATCGACTAAAGGATTATTAAGATTTTTACGAAAAAACTATTTTTTAAAAAGTTTGATACAAGTATCTTGACTAAACTTTTCATCTTAGAATCACACAAAGAATCACCCCTAGAAGTTTGGCCACGCACTTAAATAACATCCTGTATAACATACCTATGTAATAAATTAAAATGTTATGAGCTCTGTTTTTCCTCCAAGTCTGTACCCATGCCTATTTGGTTACATTTCGCAGAAGTTCTATGTGATATCTCCCTTTCCTTAAGCAAGCCGGTCCTGAACAGTAAATAAATTGTTTTGACTTTCCATTGATAAGCAGAGTACGACTTACATATTTTTCTTATGTCTTATTAAAGATCATACACTAACATGACCCTTATCATTTGTAACACATATAACATAATATTAAATTGAGAAATTCCTTATAAAAAGATTAGTTGATGTACAATCACAGTTAAAAAAACGTTTTACTTTTTTTAAAGTAGGCAACCCACCTAGCACCTCAGTGTTTAGTGTTCTACATATGATAGGATACGACGTATAATTTTAGGTATTGTTGCGTTAAAACTGAAATATGTATTACTTTTTCGACTGTTTTTACGAGAAATCAAAAATTTATTGTTTGCAAACTTCATCCAATTCCATCAAAAGCATAGGGGCTTTATCCACTTTGAATTGCACTTATTTTTGCGTCTTCAGTTTTCATTATATATTATTTTGATTTGGCTTCCCAACAATTTTTTATTCGATTCGTACTACTTACGCTGTTTTGACATACATACAGAATGTTCCGATTTACTTAAGTCAAAATAACGTAAAACATAAACACGGTCCAGGTTTATTAAATACGGGTTGTTCAAGTTGAATTTACTTTTTTCCATGTACAGGGTATTTATTAAGTACTTGTACAAACTCTAAAAGGTGAATCTTTGACAAATTTTAAGATAAAAAGTTCATATGAACATGGGTTCGCGTCCAAAAGAAAATGTTGTTTGGTATTCTGACCATTTTTATTATTTTTACGAATTTTATGTCAGTCTAAGTTTGGCTCATTATGCGTTTCGAGACTCCCTGTATATACTAATTACATATAAATTTCAATTTTAAATAGATAGGTACAAAAGAAATAAACACTAATTAAATTTGAACTGCCCCAAACTAGTTTGAAATTATGGCTATACATTTCAAGTATAACTTCATTAACATTTAGCATTTGTCTGACCTAGTGACCCAACGATTTTATTTTATTTTGGATTTGGACACATTCCACAGCCTACTACAAATGTTTACTAAATATGCAACCTAAAATACAGTACTTACGAATTGAGTGTGGTTTATCTACAACTTAAACGATTACAATAATAAATAAAAATAAAATGTCCCTGAAATTTAAGTCATTTATATTTGTGTTATAAAATAAGATTAATGGTATTAGCGTATTTGTGTTAACTATGTTAATTGAAAAAGGTGGAGCAAAATAATGTTTTCTAATTCCACGAGATATGTCGAAATCTGAGTCATTAACGATAAATGGCATGGAGATAAAAATTCACACATAAAAATGATAACGTTAGATTATTCGTGTTTATAACGGACGTCAGGCTCAAATTGTAGTTAACAAGAGCCACGAGTGAAATATCACGAGCAATTAATTTATAAATAAAATTTAAACAAACCATAAAATTACCTTTTTGCCAGTCATTCTACTTGTAAAAGACTGGTTGTCTTTTTTATTTTTTCGTAGGTGTGGGTTCATTTAGAAATTTCGCTACAGTATTTAGGTTATTAGGGATTAAGTAAGATATAATAATAAAGCTTCAATCGATTTTTAATATGATTCTGTGCAGTCGATTACACATTGAAAGTTTGTGATGTGACAGAATAGATAACAAAATGATCAAAAATCAAGATGTACATACTAAAAGATTACAAATAAATTCTTTATTGTTTTGGAGAGCATTATGTAAAGATAACCGACAACAATGTTTACATATACATTGCCTTAGTTTTCTTATTTAGTTTGTATGATCGATTTTTTTAAAATTGATTCGAACAACAAGCAACAAATAAGTATAAATTATAGACTTTTCTTAAAATTTATGTAACACTATTAATTGTAGAACTTCCTGCAAATCCTTACATTTTATATAAATCTTATTTACATAATCTAATGATGATAAACTCATAAAATCCTTTTTGCCATAGAGGAATACCGATAGGAAGGAGGAAAACAAATTGAAAACTACTGAGAAGATAATGTTTCCGTAAACATGAAAGATCACGCCTTAGCTATTCAAAAGAAAAATAATATCTACTTATAAAGTAAATTACCTACTTAATTAGTAGTTCATATGAACAATTCTAGGAAATATGTTGTACTTATTAAAAATACTTAAAAACAGTTCATCCTAGATTTATGGCTATAAATCAACTGATAACATGTTATAATTGTTATATGTATAACAGACAAATCTTATACAAATCCAAAATGATGTATTTGTTTTTGCATACGTAATTCGTCTGCTTATTCGTAAAATACAAAGTAACGCTTAGAGCTTGAACCAAAATTTAAAGTTAGTCGATAAATGCATATATACAGGGTGTTTTACTTTAAAAATGCCCTGACAGAAAGAAATGTTATAATTCTCAAGAATAACCACTAATCGAAGGACAAAGTTAAACAATTGCGTCGCCCATTACAACAAAAATAATTGTCATAAATTGCACTGATATACAGGGTGGTACCTTAAATTGTTTCTCGATGTTTCCAAGACGAATATCAAAGATAAGGGTACATTTTTATAATTTTTAAGGGGGATTGTAAATGATACTACTAGAAACAATTACAATACGGGCTACATGCCCAGTCCAGAATTGAATTATACCCACAATATCTAGTAAAGAGCTAAGATCATTTGTCAGCAGAATCACCAGATATAGACAAGTTTCGAAGTGATTAGTCCTCATCTTTATCCAATTGGTGAGACGACCGACGACGATTTAGCTATTTGGATGTGTATCTACGGACATATTTTGATTGTGGGCTAGATATAACCTACAAAATGTCTTGTCTTTGTTATTCAATGCCTAATGTCATAAGCATTTGCTTTTAGATCGACCTAAATACTAATCTGTAGGTACTATAGGTTTTGCATAGTATTTTACATGTCCTACATTTGTGTAAGGTGTAATTTTAGAATGTGACTCACTATTTCATCCTCGTCATTATTCTTATACTTATTTAATTTTATTGATTTCTAGAATATTAAGAAAGGTTTAACAGATAAATCGAATCGTTTCCCAGAAACTCAAGTTTACATATGAGGGTGCATTTAAAACTTCATAGCATCGATCGAATATTGAATTGACGATTAATTTCCATAGAACAAGAATTTTATTTGTTTTTCACCAATAATATTTAAGGAAACAAATACTCTGCGAACTACAGCCTCGTCCAAAACTGAATTACACACATTCAAAACTTTAATTGTTATCGCTTTAACAAATTTTAAATTTGTTTTGGCGAAGGAAATAAATACAGCAGGTGTTTCAAGAATATATATTTGAAAATTGAAATACATTATCTTGTACAATTTATTTTTTCTGATAATAGAACTAAAGTACTTGTTTCATAAAAATGATACTTATTATTACACTACAGATCTCTCGTATATGAATTGTAATTTCCAGAAAATTCCAATTATCAACACTAAACAAGATTAATATTTTTTTTCTCTAATAGTCTAGACAACAACATTTTTGAAATATTTGAAAAATATAAAAGATGGTATCAAATAGTAGCAGTCATATAAGATATTATATACAGTATGTCCACGATTGGAGTGGAAAATGAGGGAAAATATTTTTATTTTTATTTGACGAGAAAAAGGCATTTTGATTAAAATTTTTACTTTTCATAGTATTTAAAAATATATTCAGGCTGATTTTTAGTTGATTATATAATTTTAACCGTGTATTCTACTTATTATAATAGGGAACGTTCTCTATTCATAACTTTTTTGGAAATTCCTAAAAATAAGTTAGGAAAGTAACAGTTAATGCGTCAGATTTATATAAAATTAAAACAATAAGGTCTTGTCCTAAACGGAACTTGAAGAGTGTTTTCAAAATTGTCACTATTCACATTGTCAACACAACAGTCTGTGCGACGTAACCACTGTTTTTTAACGGAGTGGTTTTGTCCGTATTGTTTTCACAGTCTGTTTTGCTTGGCCAATCAATTTCACGCTAGCTTTTGAAACAGTAAACTCTTAAGGTAGCTAGCCTCGAAAAAAGAAAATCAAAAGAGTTAAAGTCTGGTGACTTAGGTGGCCACGGGACTGGCCTCTGCGACTAACTTATACCGAAGTATTGTAAAGCTCACGCACTTCTCAGCTAAAATGCCCCCTCTTAATCGTTGCTGCATGCTGCAAGTTTCCAAAAGTGTTTAGGTTTTGAAATTTTATATCGGTAGGTCCATGATTGCATGACGTTTTAATGTTTAATGGTAACTCGTCTAATAGCGTAGGAAGGTGGTTCTGTAAAAATACAAAGCGCCTGTTACACAATTCGGTAAAATGTAATAACCCAATAAGCATCTAATTCATACTCTCCGCCCAAATTGCTATCTGTTGCTGCTATTCGCAGAACTCAACTTTGCAAGAGATGGCCTTCGAATTGAAGTGCTTGAAAGGGATATAAAATACAACTGATCCTCTACATTTTAGTTTGGCTAATATTTTTCTGACGTGCGATTTCCCGAGTATTTTATTATGAGATCTTCCTCGATAAGATTTAAAATTTCTTCTGAATTCACGACATTCTTGGTCTTCCTGTATGCCCCGTAAATCATCAAGTTCCCTATCACGATGAACAAGATTAATTAAAGTTCTGAAGGGGATGGACTCGATGGGAAAAGCGAGAAGCAGCAGCTGCATTTTGACGACATTCCCCGTAAATAAACAGCATATCTATTAGTTCATTATTTTCATGAACATGCCCATTTTCACTTTCAAACAATAATAAATGGGACACGTTAATGACAATTAAGTGGCAGGTAAGAAAAACGCCAATATACAAAAAACAACAACAGAAAAACATAGATGTAAGCATGGAACAGATACCTATCAGTATTATTGTAATCATTATTATTAAATTTTATATTTTTATCGCTTATTTTTAGGAATTTCCAAAAACGTTATATGAAAAAGGTGTCTATTTTGGTGAGTAAAATTGTAGTAGAGTAAACAAATTTGATAATCATCTTAAAAATCACATTATATTTTCAGTCTGAACTGTGACATCTGTCAAAATTTCAAAAAAAAAATATGTATTATGGCCAATCCGTTTCTGTAGACCTTAAAAGTAATACACTAGTTCCAATATCATATTATAAACACTTATATGTATACACCAGGGCGGATATGTCGAAATATCCCATCTTGGATGTAAGAGGGGGCAATCTAATTTTTGGTGGATTACTTTCAATACAACTCACATAATAAAAGTGCAGATCCCTAGATCTGGGCGAGGTCTGGGACATTTTCAAAATTGCAAAAATGTTTTAAAAATGTAAAAAAATATTTATTTTATCCGAGTTTTTTACTTATATGTTGGAACCTATGCATTTTGGAAGAATATTGAAGAGGAAAAAAGTTTTAGAATTGAATTTTGTACAATATACTGTAGGTTAAAAATGTTTAAATTTATTACCGATGTTGCAAAATAGCAATAATTGGTGAAAAAAGGGCTAAATAATCAAGTTTTTTGGATATATTTTTTTAAATATTTTAATTGCTCCAAGGGCATTTTAATTTTGGTAAAAAAAACTTTAGAGTATAATAAAACAACACATCAAATTTCATTAAAATGAATTCGATAGTTTTCGCAAAATAATTTTTTGAAAAAAAATTTCGAATTTTCAAAATGTTGCACAGCCTCAAATAAAGTATCTAGATACTTGAAAAGTTTTTCACATAGCTTTCACAACCTTTCAAATGGTTTTTGAAAAATGGAAACCGATTGATTAGGACGGCCACAGTAATTTTTTAAAGTTAATACTCTTTTTTATTATTTTTAAACAATTAGATTACATTTATCAATTTGCAATTTAGTTTTTTTTTCAAAGATTATGATAAATATAATATTAAATTAATGACAGTATCTCCTAAGGGAGACTGATATATTCCTGAACAGGCTTGCACTAGCTTTGGATGTTTTGGATGTTTTAATCAACCAATTTCAATTTTTCAAAAACCATTTGAAAGGCCTAGCGGTCTTTTCTATGTGAAAAAAATTTCAAGAATCTAGATGCTTTATTTGAGGCTGTGCAACATTTTGAAAATTCGAAAAATTTTTTTCCAAATTTTTTTCAAAAATTTATTTTGCGAAAACTATAGAACCGATTTTAATGAAATTTGGTGTGTTGTTTTATTATACTCTAAAGTTTGTTTTTACCAAAACTAGAATGCCCTCGGAGCAATTAAAATATTTTAAAAAAATTATCCAAAAAACTTGATTATTCTGCCTTTTTTTCATCAATTATTACTATTTTGCAACATCGGTAATAAATTTAAACATTTTTAACTTGCAGTATATTGTGCAAAATTCAATTCTAAAACTTTTTTCCTCTTCAATATTCTTCCAAAATGCATAGGTTTCAAGATATAAGTAAAAAACTCGGATAAAATAGGTAATTTGTTAAATTTTTTAAACATTTTATGCAATTTTGAAAATGTTCCGGACCTCGCCCAGATCTAGGAATCTACACTTTTATTATGTGAGTTGTACTTAGGGTTTCTGGTCGAGACTTCTCGAAGCGAGAATTCCCGGGAAATCTGGCTTTACTCGAGACGAGAAAAAAGGTGTCGATAAATCGAGAAACTTAAAACTTGATTAGAGTTCGTTTCATTCATGCGTTCAATTCGTTTCTCGACAAATAACTGAGCGGTTAAAGTGGTCTCTCGTCTAGCTCATGATTTATTTATTTTAAGTTTTTAAGGCTTTAGTTTACTTTGACGATTCTTATTTAAAACAGTAGAAAAAGAATTGTAGAAAGTAGTAATATTATTTTGACCTCCCCCAAGTGCTCCCAACTTAGACACTTGCATTTTAATTTTTATTATTCATTTTCATTTTACACTAGGATTAGATCATTTAATTTACAAATATTGCGTTTATCGCTTCCAAATCCTAACCGTAAATTTATCAATCACACGTTACCTCCGTTCTCCTCTGTACTCCATCGGAGTTCCATCTGGACCTCAGGTCCTGAAGCACCGTGGGCACCTGGATGTAAGCGCCACCTCTGGCACTCCGCTCGCTACCCCTCTTGAAAGACATCGCACCACCGAATCGAACGCGGTCAATCCATAGCCAACCACGACGCGAGTTCACTAAACCGGCACGAGTAAAATCAAACAAAAATGTATTACTATCAGCTAGTGATCGGCTTATCAGCCTTATCTCAGGCCTCCCATACTAATTTCGTGGGAGTACCATGTATGTCGCAGCCGAAACGTGCCAGCTCCGTGAACACGCCAAGAACTGCTTCTTCCGTTAATTATTTTATCCAAGAAGATAAATATTTATGGAGTTATTCGGAAGAGACGATAAAGGCAACGTCAATTACGACCGGTCGCTCGTTTGTCACTGGCATTTTTTATGATACGTGTGGCAATAACGCGTAAGTACATATCTTTGTTTATCTGCCTTTGGAAATTAAAAAGTCTAGTTAAAACACGTGGAGTACACCTAGTCGCAAAATTATCATAAACAACAATATTGGAAATGTTTAAAGAACGGTAGTGTAACGCTAGATGTAAGGAAAGTATGTAGAATGTAACAGTGTATGGGAGTATAGACTTTCAAATGTTCAGTCACGATCGCTGAGCGCAGGGGTGGTTTGATCGGAGTAGTTTTAACGCCGTTGTGTAGGTGGGGCCATTCGCGTCGAATAGAAATAGTCCCGGTTTTCCACGATTATGGTAGTGGCAATGGAGAAGAAAACTACATTTTCCAATTCACAGTGGTAAATTTGTGTGTAGAGACGGCAAATCAATATGTATATGGTTTTCGAAGGGAAAAAAAAAGGGAAAACTTGTTGCACTGACTTGGCAGGGTGTTATACAGGGTGTCCCGTTCATGTTTCAAAAAAAATCGTGTGCAAATTCCTCATGGAAAAATAATAGGGGTAGTTCATGTAAAGTTTTTTTCTTAGACGCCATGTTTTAGAGATACAGTGTGTTGAAATAGTTACTTTCCAAATGGTGTTCCTTAATTATCTTTAAATCGGCTAAACATAAAAATGTCAAAATTCGTACACGAGTAAACATCAACTGTGCGTTAAGAATAATTTTTTTCGAAAATGGTGCATGCTACCGAATTTCCACAACTATACCTTTTTTTGTAGTAGTAGTATCCTTTAGAGTTTACAGAACCGTTTAGAAATGTAGTAAATTTTGACTTTTAACATATTTTTTTTTCGATTGTACCCCTCCAATTACCTGTATCGGCGACACTGCTTTTCAGAAAGAAACCGTTTGTACATTATTCTTAACGCAGAGTTGATGTTTACTCGTGTACAAATTTTGACATTTTTATCTTTAGCCGATTTAAAGATAATTAAGGAAAACCATTTGGAAAGTAACAACTTCAACACACTGTATCTCGGAAAGTTTAAGAAAAAAACTTTACATGAACTACCCCTATTATTTTCCCATGGGGAACTTGCACACAAGTTTTTTTGAAACATGAACGGGACACCCAGTATAACATATCGATACAGCTGGGGTGGTTGTAGCGTTTTCGTCTATTTTCACAAATGTTTTGTGATTCTGGGGGTAGTTGGTGAAAATATATAGAGGGTGATATCTTTTGCCGTTTTCAGTAAAATTGGCATATTCCTATATCTCTCTTTTTACACTATATATCATAAAATGGTTTGAATATTGTACAGGCACTTTTTTAAATACATGCCATGACAAAAATAATTGAGTTGAGATAAGTACATGAAACGAATTAAGAAAGTATGGCACGTTATTATACAAAACTTCTTGAGTGTCGGTGAGATATAACCTTCAAATGATTGTCTTTCTACCTCGGGTGTCGAATGCGGTTAATTCCAAGAAAGCGATGCAGGGGTCTTCTTGAAATTCTATATCAGCAAATATCGTACGGACTGTATTTCAGTTGCCATTGCTACTTAGGCCAGTCCTGTTTATTTTGGAACACACCTTGTATATCGATTGGTTCATGACACTTGAATAATATTAGCCGTCAAAGTAGCATTTATAAAAAGTATGGTTCTACAAATATCCATTAAAAATTTACCATTTCTAAAGAGAATTTACACGAAGACAAAACATTGGAAGGCACACAAGTAAAAAGCCTCCTTCTTGCACTTACGGCTTCTAAAACCAACGTTCGTGCGGTAAAAAATTACTTTTTACACGTAGGTATATCTTAAATAATCGTTCGATTACTAATTAAATAATGACTATAAATAAAAATAAAAAATACGGGCAGCTTTGTTGAATATTATTTCTTTTATGACAAGTGTTTAATAAGGTGGGAAATGACCCCTTTCACCTACGAATATGACCCTGACGGATATTATACGGCGCAATTTTGACAAGAACCTCTTACATTGTCGCTTTGTTCCGTATTCGCCATATAGGCCAGGAAAATAAGCTGGGAAATTACCATTTCACGACTTTTTGTTTCGGCAAACTGAATTTATCACTGTAGGTGCTAAATATTACGTACAATAACATATTAGTTTCCACAGTCATAACAATGGGGGGAAGATTGTTTACAGTGTGGTTAATTGTTTAATTTTTACGTAAATTCACGTTTTTCGCTTATAACTTTCTTCCGTTCATTTCCACGAGAAAACAGTAAAGTACTTTTTTTCGTCTTCAAAAGACCTACAAAACTAACCCTCGAGCGTAAAAAAAATATTAATTAGATCAAAAGTTATAAACAGAAGAAATTTATTTATGACTTTTGAATTAAACATTTATAAACTGCGTTATTATTACCAGAACGTTTTCGCATCGCATCCTCTCATTTCTTATCGCTGTCTAATAACTCACACGAAATCTGGAATCGGTAAGTTGAATAGTTTACAAGTTATGGCCCGAGTTATGGTCTTATAAACAAATTAAATAATTATTAGTCTGAACGATCCCGAGGATCTTCCACAATCGCATTGATTTTTTTCAAGGTAGATTTCATAATAATACGTTGAAATCTATTTTTTTTTAATTTCAAATTTGCAACCTGGATTTTTTTTTATTTTTTAGCCTTAGTTGCAAAATTAAATATACAACGCACGAGCGTGATATAGTTATATATTATTAGATATTCGGAAAGCATATGAAAAGAGCTTTTAAGTTAAAAAAAAAATCGTCCAGGAATATCTTACGTTTCTTACGACGTTAAACCTTGATGATATTTTAATACTGCAGTAGTTAAAAATAAATATACCGACATAACTAGGTAATGTACATAAATAAAATCCTATGCGAACTGGATAGTTTCAAAAAAAAACAGAAGAACAAAGTTATGCATATGCTGCAATTGTAAGTTAACTATTTAGATAAAATTCATCTTTTACGATTTAAAATAGGTATATAGGAAATTGGACTATTTCCAAATAAATTTATAAAGCTTTAGCGTTACCTATTAAAATATTAATTTATTGCCATTGAAATGTTTCATCTATAAATTGTAACATTTATGTAGATATTGAGTTATTTCATTTAAAAAATGAATCGTATTGTGGATTGTAATTTTACAATGCTAACCTATGAGACAAAAAAGAAATATCTGAATCATTACCGAGAATATCTTGAAAACATTATGGAATCAGTAAAAGCAACATAACTCAATATAACTTCAACTTCAAAACTTAAAAATGTAAACAGAAATGTCAATAAAAGTTTCACAGGAATTTCTATGGATCTATAAATATTACTATAGAACTTAAAATAGAATCGCGCCCACCATATCCAACATATTCTCGAAATTAACAATAGCTCAAAGCAGTAAAATAAAAGGAAAGTGAACATAGAAATTAAACAATTAGCATTTAAAATGATACGTAAAATATCCCATACAAACAACCTTCGTAAATAGTTTTAAAGTGGTTTAAGAAGGAACATACAACTTAAATCACTAAATCTTAAAATATTATATTACATAACTAGACCATTAACAATTTAAAATTGACCGACACTTCACTTAAATAAAAAATTAAAATAAATAATTTAAAACGTTTTCAAGTGAGCTTGTAATTGAACATTTCTTAATAGAAAAACTCAAACTAATGATACTAAACACATTTTTCATAGTAATTATATTTATGTTTTGCTTCACAGTTCATTTGTTGTGAGGTAAGTAATAAAATATTAAATTACAAGACGACCTTCTAATTATATTGTTAAACAACAAAAACAATATGAAGAAATATCAAATAAATTAAGTATTAAATACCTAGAATACTAATATAAAAGCATCCCTACATAGTTTAAATAGAATTATCTGTGTCATTTGGTCATGCATAAACATAAACGTTCAAATATAAAGAATGTTGTTTACTACCTGCTAGCTAAAATACAATATGAAATAATAATTGGCACTTGGCCATATCGATTTTAAAATGTCACGAAGTGCGAATATATTGCTCAAATAGTATTCCCATTATTAAGTAGGTATTATATAATGTATCATGTTTACATCCATTTACATGTAAAGTAATAGTCACTGCTTTTAAAAATAAAATAAATTGCGAAGGTTTTTGAAAACGCAATACCCATGCATAATGCTTGTAGATACCTCAAATCTTGTCAAAGAAAACATGTACCTACATGCTTATTTTTATAACATTATTTTAAAGCACGAACTTGTGTACATATTTCTGGGGAATTATTTCCAAAAATGTCAAAAAAAAGAAAACTGAAAATATATTTAAAATTTGTAAATTATAATGAAATTTTAAATTCGTGGGAAAAGTATATGACTCAAATGTATCCAAAAATACGCAGACAAAGAGTGTCGTAAACAAAAGATAACAAATTAAACTATACATTGTATCCCCAACACAGCCAAATTTATTACTACACTTTAAATCTCTTAAGAATAGGGTTAGAGGACACTCACCTGAATTAGACGCTTGTTTCTTTAATCTAAATACCCTTTATTCCAAGTGAAATTCACTGTGCCACTTAATTTTATTTATGGTAACTTTCACTAATTGTACTAAAACACATTTTTTGTAAAATAAACATGTAAAATTGACAGCCGACCTTTGTTGAAGAAGTAACCAAATTTCATAGAAAACAGCTGGTCTTAGGGGAGGCGTACTACCAACCTTACTACCAACTTAAGCTCTGCCGCGAAATTTGAATACGGAGAAATAAATTAATTTAAAAGACATTGCTACTGAACAATTAAACAATTTTTTTTTTTATGTTGACTGCTTCTTGTTAAAGAAAGCGCTTTTTAAAATCTGCTCCAATACGGTTTTTATTTTAATTGGTTCGTGCCTTATTAATTTGTTTAATAATTTTTCTTTTATCCATGTAAAAAATACAAATCAATATGTCTAAGGATAGATTTCTCAATATATTCGCAAACATCTACTGGATTACAGTTTCAAGTATGAGCTATGTGATTACTATACAGGGTGCATCAATATTCATATTTTTAATGGCTTCAGTTTCACAAATACACGGGATTGTGTAAATAAGAATGTAAAAAAGAAATTTCTCGTTAAAGGTTCAGTTAAGTGTTTATTTTTCCATCAAAACTTTTTTTGTGGAGTATTGAGAAAATGCTATTGTTTTTAAAAGCTTTTGCATTATTTCAAATATTCAAAAATTATATTACAATTTTTACGATTTTGTACAAAGGCTGTTAAATTTTGTAGATTTGTATGTGAGCTGTTAAATATTTGCAACACTATGGAAGAAAAGAATTAAGACCAAAGTACCATTGTTCCTAATGATACAAAGGAACTGGATTTAGGGAAATGTGTAATAATTACAGTGTTTTTCAATATACATGGTGATTCACAAATGGTGACGAGAAATGAAATCTCGTACTCTTTGGTGAATTTTAAGGGGAGTATTTCCTATAAAGTTTTTTTCTAGGACGCTTCGTTAAAAAGATACAGGGTGTTAAACTTCAAAAAATATTTTTAATTTTTTTAAATAATTTAAAAACTAGTAAGTGAAATAATTTGAAATTGGGCACATAAATACATTATGTAAACATTTTCCAAAATCTGAGGGCTTTTCCTAAAATTTACAACTTCCAGTGGGGGAGATACAGGGTATCGGTTGCATATTTTTCTAAATAAAATAGTACACCACTGCTTTACGGTAACAACCATGATAGTTTCGGATTGGTCTTTCAATTTTCTACAAATTACTACTCACTTATGTTTTTCGAAAAAGGCCTGATTTTCGAGTAAAACTTAAAAACGAACTGAGAACACACTTCGATATTCGAATATAATGCTTTTTAAAATTACGTAGTGGGCTGCGATAGCAACTTTGACATTCTGAGCAGTTAGAAGAAAGAATAAATAATGCTTTTTATCAGATTCAAGCAACAATAAATTTCGAACAAATTACATTTTCGTTACTAAAAAATGTCGGGCATGTGTTCATGGAAATGGAGGTATTTTTGAGCATTTACTCAAATAAAATCATGAAAATGATGACTAATGAATGGTATTAATTTCTTTATTCGAATAATTAACCGAAGCAAGCGTTTTTATAATTTTCTCATAATTTCCACAATAATTTTTTTGCCTATTGCAAGTTCCTATTGCTATATCCATGAACACTGTTAACATATGGCAAATTGGCAAAATGAATTTCTATAAGTAGATGAAAAGTGCTCTTTTCGTTCTAGCCATACGTCCTTAATGAGAGGACAAACCAAATACGTTTTCAATTACGGAATATAAGGAATTCCAAGGGACACCTCGCCTTTCCTGGGTGGTTTCTGGTCTAGACTGCAGACTGCACTTTTGTCGGTGCCCATCGCACAATCCGTTTGTTTGTGTGTGGAAATGCGATAGCCTTCTGCCGGCGCCAGTACCGCACATCTTTTAGCGTCGGTACATTAGGTTAATTGCGTGTTTTGGGACCTTTTGACAACTAGGCGAAATCGCCGGAGATAAGAGGTTGCGACAGGCGTTAAACTGGCATGGAAATTGTGGACGGTGACGTCGGTCAAGGCTCCGATGTCATTTTTAAGAATGCCTTTCTAAAGTTGAGTGAAACCTGTTTCTACAAATGCGGTAATAAAAGAAACTAAATGATAATTGAACTAAAGGGTACCCTAAAATTACGCAAGTAATTTTAATACAAAACACAGGTTTTGAATTAAAAATTGTAAATTATTTATTGATTGTAAAGTACACAGTATAGTAGGGTTATGTATGTAATAGCATATGTATGACTTTGCAGGCAAAAAAGAGTGTATTTTTTTTCGAAATTTTTCCATGACATTTGTTTCTCAACAATCACTCGTGGATTTTTTGAACCCCAAATGCGACAATTTTGTCGATTAAAGAAGCCATTAAGATGAAAATGAACCTCATCTCTAAATACGATTTTGTTAGAAAAATCAGCATCCACTTGTTGTTCCATAATCCATTCAACGAACTCCCTTCTGACCTTCTTCTGCGTGGGCAGTAGGCTTCCGTTATTGAATCAATTGAACTTTGTAAGCTTGACGATGCAAATCTTTCGTAAGAATACGCTGTACAGAGCTCCTCGAAATGTCAAATTCTTGACCACGGTGCAGAATTGATGTTTCCTAGACTCTCAGCAACATTCTCACAAACTGTTTCGATGTTTTGCGGTGAACGACTTGTTGAAGGACAGCCAGAGTGTTTAAGATCACTAATTGATCCAGTATCCCTGAATTTTTCAATTAATCTCTTCACAGTAGATGAAGTTAAATCACCATTCCGACCACATTTTGTAGGAAAATTGTAAACAGTAGCTGTCAATCTTCATTATTTTTGTGCATATGTGAGAGATCTCAATTTTTTTGGTTTGTTTGAGCAGTATGTGATTTAATAAACATTGCTTCTTCAGACTTTTCAATAAGAAAGAATATGGTTGAGGAAAACCCAAATATCACTATAGCACGAAATGTTCTCGAACGTTTTTTTTGCATGTACAACAACTTTATCCGTTTTACTTTCTTCCAGTACAAAATTTAGTAGAACGTGACTTGTTGCCAAGAGCATATTATTGTGAAAATGTATTGAATCATTGCAGGCAGGGTCCAGATTTTGCTTAAGAAATCTTTTTCACGAATGAAACAACGTGCACTAAAGGATGTGTATTCAATGTTAAAAATTCCTACTGGATGTTTAGACTCGGCATTTTCAACATGAGTTTAAAATGATTAGATTATTTGGTTTGGAATATTTGACGATCATTTAATTTGCCCTATTGAACATCCTGACAAACTTAAAGTAGAACATTATTTAAACTTTTTCTGTAAGGATTTATTCGAGTTACTGGAAGATGTACCACTAATTGTAAGTATTCGTCATGACATGACATGTGGTATTTTCATGATGGAGTCCCGCCTCATTATCCGTTGGAAATTCGGGATCATTTGAATATTGTTTTTCTCCACCGGTGATATGGACGAGACAGATCTTCAAATAAACTCTCGATGTTTGTAAGCACGTTGTAGAATTTTTGAATATGCATTCGTTAAATAATACTAGAGAGTAATTAATTACATATAATTTTTATCTTTTACGATTTTGGAATAAATGTAGATAATGCTTTTGTTTTACTTGAAGTTAAAAAATAATATACAACCGACCAATACGACCCTGCAAAGTGAAAACGGTGAGACTTAGACCCTTGCTTTATAAGGCAATTCTGAATTATTTATTGAATTCTATTTGTGGTTAAATTTAGATTCACTCGAACTGAAGCACCCTATATAGATATTATTGTGCCTGGTTTTTTATTACTATATTTATTATTAGTTTTTTTACACCGACTATATTGACGTCTTTGATTTCCTCCATAATCAGCTACATACAACAATGGTACCAAACTGTTTTTGTCGTACCCAATTTCGGCCCCTTTTTTAATTTAGACAAAGAAAACGTCTATAACGTTTTAATTTTTTTAGAAAAATATTATTTTACTTGAAAAAATCTGTAGGGTAAAAAGCAACAATTCAGAAAAAATCCAATTGTAGCAGCTACAGAAATAACAGGAAATAGGTATCAGCTATCTCTTTTCATAAGAAACATTATTTATAAGAAACATTAATTTAAATCTAAAGATAACATTAGTCTTCTTGATGTATTGTTACTACAAGCTGATTCATCTTTCAAGGGCAAACATTTTTTCAGTCACTATCACCTTTTCCTGCTATTCAAAACTTGTATTTTCCAAGAAATAAGGTTCCAGGTAACAAAAACGTGTTAGTTTTAAGATATTAAAAAAAAGCATTATCAATAGGTCATCTTTAAACTGCTGTATCTTGAATGATTCAATATCGACCGCTAGTTCATTTGAACTTCTTTATGTCAATTTTGATAAAAGAACACCCTGTAGAAGTTTAACAGTCGAATTAAAAACACTGTATAATTTTGCTCACATTTTGCTTCAAAAATATTTTTCTAAAAAAAAAAACAAAATTTAGAAATTCAGTAACAGTGTCAAATATCGTATTTTTTTAGAACATTTTATGACAAAATTAACTAATTGCTGATATTTTATTTAAAAAAATTGTTGAACAATATATGCCTTATAGTAATGAAACAATTTTATTGTATTAATTAGGATTTCCACATATCATATACAACTTATTTCTGAAAATTTGAGGATTCTGAGAAGCATTGAGTCACTTGCACGAATGAGGAAATAAGCCCTTGAGCTGGCAAACATCACAGTTTTTATTGGGTTCTAAATTTAGATAATAATTTTAAGTACCATGGCGCCATGAGTTAACTATCTGCTACCTTTCTCCTGTACCTGTTTAACCTTGTTATTATTATTGTTATTATTATTGTCGTGTTCTGAGTATTAGCAAAACTGAAAGGCGTCCAAAATTTCTCTTTTTAATATGCTTCCTTTCGTGAAAATTGATGTTTAATTTAATCTCTCTGGCCCAAAAACCTGATCACTCTGTACAAGAGTTTTCACATAATATTCAAACCACTTTTTGTCTTTCGGTCTAGAAAAAATAATGAGGACCAAAATTTTAGGAAATTGCCTTGCAATTTCAAAGAAATACACAGGGTGTCCCAAAATGACCCGAACTACCACTGAAGATGTCACAGTGAAGGACGGCAAAACGTTTGAAAGCATTGGATGCGACCAGTTGCAGAAGCCACTAGGCCTCAGAGAATCACCATTGCCCGAGAAACGGTTCCGTCCGTTCTGTCTTAGAACCAGTAAGAACCGAAATGAACATCAGGGTACATGATAGTTAAAATTGCATTTACAAAAATAATTATTGATTTTTTTTTCTTTGGTGAAAAATTTAGAATTATTTTCGATATATTCAACTGTAGGTAAATCTATTTAATAATAAAGCACAAAATGCACTCGTTTTTGAAATAAAATTGATATATTTTTTCCTTCAAGCATAAATGCGAATCAAGTGAACCTATAAAATTTTCAAAATACTCAGTGACGTCGAATTTCTGGGGTTATTAACGGTGTCTTCCGATATCTCCGCCACTGGTTAACATAATTAATATAAATTCAATTAATTTTTACCTCTATTTAATCAAGTCCTCAGCCCAAGTTTTCTTATTTTACGTCAAACATCTTCAGAGATATTTTTGCCTCTACGTAATATTTTTCAAAAATGGTTGAAAAAAAAAGTTTGCAGTTAATTTTTTCTCCAAATTGAATAAGAATTTCGCCATTTAATTTTTCCTACCATTTCTGGGACACCCTGTATACATGTCATATATTTCCTTTGACGGTATGTAAAGGGTGGTTAATTTTCGATAGTTTTATAGGATACAGTCAAAATGATGATAGATATAAAAAATCTGATATCGATGTACCGTCCTCTTCTTTTAAGTTTACTTCGTTGGTACCAAAAGATCTTGGCTAACTTGATTAGTTTTAGATATACAGAGTTTTTTTGAAAAATCGGCCATTTACATTAACCTCTCTCTCTCTCTCTCCGTTGTCATTAAATTTAAAAGAAAAAGGTTAGAACATTATTTGTTATATTTTTTATGAGGAAGCCGTTGGTGTACTTAGATTTTTTACAAAACTCACAGTTTTCCTGATATTACATAAGCATAGTTTTTTTAAAATAAAACACCCTGTATTTGGCTATTTACTAATTCTTGAGAGTAAATAATAATCGAGATAGCCATGGAACAAATGGATGTATAAGCTTTAAAAGTTACTAGGCATACCTCTAAATTCTTTATTCAAAAAAATATATCAAATTATAAAAAGTGTTCTTTACATTCATTCTATAGGAAAAGAATTCTATATAGGTATATTCCAAGCTACTTTTTTTTAATTGCCTGTTATCAACCTTATGGATGGTGTTGTACTAACCTCGTCTAAAATTTACTCCTTCAGATCATATACAATTTTAGGTTCTTTTTGTTTATGTTCTCTTTCAAAGTTATCCACCATAGGAAGAACTATGGTGGTTAAATCAGAACTTATCGCAGATCGTAAAATTATTCCTATAATTAAAATANGTTTATGTTCTCTTTCAAAGTTATCCACCATAGGAAGAACTATGGTGGTTAAATCAGAACTTATCGCAGATCGTAAAATTATTCCTATAATTAAAATATCCCTTGTCTAGAAAATGATGGGGATATTATAAAACATCTTTTATAGTGTAACATTTTTTCTCATTGAAAAATTTTAAGATTCTCCTAGTTTCGCACAATTGCAAGAAAAAAAAGAGAAGATTCCAAAGAACAACAAATATGCAGTGTGTTCCGATTAAAAGACACAATTGTGATTTATATCCTTGAATCGTTACATTCAACTGTTTTTAGTATAGGTGCTTTTTTGAGATAGCAAAAAAATTACTAAAATTTCAGTCTATCATTTTTTTCTAGAGAGTAAAATGTGAATACCTACACATCCAATAGCAGTTGTAAAATTAATAAACGGCCCACAAACTATTTGAAAAACATTTTATTTAACTACATATAATCAAATCCAATAACTAGTAACATAATATTCTTACTTACTTACTAAAGGTATCTTTATCACAGACAAATAAATTACAAACTAAACATTTTACTATACAGGGTCGGAAAGTCCCCATGGTTCATCGGCCGTTACGTGAGAGCGATAAAGAAAGTCAGCATATGGTACTTTCTGTGGGAGATTGTGAAAGATAAATAATGACAGATTAAATCATTTGATTTAAGAGAGAAAATATTAAACGAAGTTAGTACTGTCAATGGCTTGAGGAAGAGGGCATTACAAAAAAAACTTGCTTGAAGTATTGTTCCTCGGGCCACCCTCATAACATTTTTATTTCTGGAGTCTAATAGTCACCGCCCATTTCGCCCCACAAATAAGATCCACTTCTTATTTGTGGAAGACGCCTTCATTATAGCCATCTTTCTCTATCGCACGGATTTCTATGACTTACTTTATCGCTCTCACGTAAAGGCCGCTGAACCATGGGGACTTTCCTACCCTGTAGGTACTATTTATGAACAACCTGTAATGGCTTTTATTGAGAAATCCGTCAGCTTCCTCGGCTTCTTCTCCACGGGTTGTACGACTTCATGAGGGGAAAACATGGTCGCCTGATAGTAGAAATGTGAGGTAGCACCCCAAACTCCTGGATAAACAGGATAGTGAGGATAATAGTAAGGATACAGGACAGACGTTGGTAGAACTGGTTTATAACTGTAAGGAATTGGATAGTTCTGTGGGGACTTGGGAGAAATATCGCTACGTTGGGACCAAACTTCTGGAGAAGATGGTGCTGAGCTTTGAGAACAAACAGAAATTCTATCGTCTTCAGACTTTGGTGAAGGTGGTAATTCCACCCTAGCTTCTTTCTTCGTCGATTCCTCACTTTTTTCCTCCAAAACTCTCTTCCTCTTACACTTGGATTGCCCGTTCTCCCTGAACCCTTTGGCGAAGGGGTTGTTGTCGATCTTCAGCTTGGTGATCCTCTCGTTCTGGTAAGCAGTCACGGCGATGAACTGGGTTTCTGGAAAAGCTACCGATACTGAGGGCGCCCAAGCGACCGCTCTAGGATCTGAAGTCTTGGCGATGATTATTCTAGGCTGGTATTTGTGCATGGAGGATAACACCAGGTGACCCGCAGGTGGTGCTGGTGTGTTGGTAAGCTTCAGCCTACCGAAGGAGATGGGTTGAGACATCCAGTACTCCCCGGTAGCGGGAGATTCAGGGTGTAGGTAGATTCGTTGGGGGCTTTGGGCTTCTTCGGCACCCGTTGGCGCCCAACCTCCGGAGTTTGAGTACTTATAACGGCAGTGGGAGGCGGCGGTCAGTTCTAGGAGGATGCAGTAGTGGGCGTGGGGGTCTAAGTTGGAGACCTGCACGTGGAGGGACGGGAACATCCTCCTGAAATACAAAAAACGATTATTAATAGTTGTAATATAATCCTGTTTGTACTTTAAACATCTTAATATGTACATAAGTTTTGAGTCTACATATCATTAGTGTTTTAAGAATCTATTTGACAATTTGATTTTTTGCAATATGTCACAAGTATACAACAATAATGAACTTGTGGACATGATTTTACGCGGAATGTATTCAAAATTCAGTACAAGCATCTCGGCCCAATGTAGAGCAAAGAAAGGAAAAAGGAGGTCGTGGAAACCATTCCAAACGAGCTCGGAGAAGCCGTATGTTACAAATTGAGGAAGAAATTCTTAACATTTTTGAAGAACAGTTAAAAAGTAACACCAAACAAATTTGCTGCAAAATTAATGCATCCCACAATAAAGTTTGGAGAACTACACATTAACTAATTGTGAACTAAGAAGTTATACTTGAAAGAAAAACCAAGAGAATCAATCGACAGTAAGTAGAGTTCAATTAAATCATTTTAAAGGGTTGATAAGGGATGATGCACCATCAATATGTGAATTTTTTAGCCCGTTGGTGTATTTAAAATATTATTACTTTATTTTATGAGGAATTTAATTTTAAAAATTTTCTTACGCTTGTTAAAAAACTGTCGTTTTCAACAGAAACACGAATAACTAATAAAACGTATAGCTGTTATTTAAGATAATCGAAAATTCAAAAGTTGGTTATAAATTTAAACGTCAAATTTGACAATCAGAAAAAAAAGTTGGAATAAGAATAATTTTATAGAAAAACAAACTTATAGCCCAGTCATTATAGACATGAAAGAGCCTGTTTCGGGAAAAAAATACTATTTCTCTGCGGAATATTGTTCGGAAACCTGTTATAAATAAAATATCAAAAAATCAACTCGAGGCTAGTTGAGAAACTTTGTTTTAACAGTGGTCACAGTTATGGAAAAGTGGTTTTTGGACTCACGTAAAAAAGATATTATTCATAGCGAAAAAAAGTTTATACAAAAAAGGTAGGTATTAAATAAGCCTATAAAATGAAAAAATTCCGATTAAATTCCGATAATTTGTTTATGCACAAGAGGTCAAAAATGGTCGAAAATTGTCGTTTTTTCAATTGCTAATAATTAATGCAATTTTCATCGCAGACACTTGTAATTCAGGATTTTTGAGGCTTTTTACACCCTTAATAAGTGGTAAAAATTTCAGCTCGAAAGCTTCATTGGTTTGGCGTTGGCGGAATTTGTTATCTAAGAAGATGCTATTTTCAATTCATTTTTCCCAAGCTCACAGGCGTTGTAGGGTTTTGATCATTAGTTGTTTTTGTACCTAAATAGTTGTATTGACATAGGCATTTACTGAGAATTTAGTTTTTCAAATTTAATTTGTTTAAAATTGACTGAAAAAATGTTAATATTTATTAAATTGTTAAGATAGGTAATTATTATAAAATAAAATAGTAACCTCTTTACTTTAGTTTTCTTCGAATTTAAAAAAAAATCGTTGTTGTAAGTTGATTAGAAGCTGAGATAATTTTTTTTATTTATTTAATCGCAGTGACCTTAATTATTAATATTAAGAGCCGAAATTTGGAGAGAGTATACATTAAGAGCTATATTTTCATGTCCTACATTAACATTAAGGTGAATTCAACTATTTAATTTCGAAAAAGAAGATAGCGGCGATGCGTTCTATTACTTGGTCTAGCGAACGAGTGGGGAAGGCGAGGCTTAGCATGCGCGCTTAACGATGTAATAAATATTAACATTTTTTCAGTCATTTTTAAACAAATTAAATTTGAAAAATTAAATTATCAGTAAATGCATATGTCAATACAACTATTTAGGTACAAAAACAACTAATGATCGAAACCCTACAACGCCTGTGAGCTTGGGAAAAATGAATTGAAAATAGCATCTTCTTAGATAACAAATTCCGCCAACGCCAAGCTAATGAAGTTTTTGGGCTGAAATTTTTACCACTTATTAAGGGTGCAAAAAGCTTCAAAAATCCTGAATTACAAGTGTCTGCGATGAAAATTGCATTAATTATTAGCAATTGAAAAAAGCGGACAATTTCGACCATTTTTGAGCTCTTGCGCATAAACAAATTATCGGAATTTAATCGGACTTGTCTTATTTTACAGATTTATTTAATACCTACCTTTTTTGTATAAACCTTTTTTTCTCTATGAATAACAGTTTTTTTACGCCAGTCGAAAAACTACTTTTTCATAATTTTGACCATTGTTTTAACAAAGTTTCCCAACTAGTCTCGAGTTGATTTTTTGATATTTTGTTTATAACACGTTTCTGAACAATATTCCGCAGAAAAACTTCTAATAGTATTTTTTTCCCGAAAAAAAGCTATAATGATTGGCCTATTAAACAAGCAGGTGCATGCATCTAGGGGAACATACTATTTTTATTTACGTTTTTAGAGAAACCATAAATTACAATATTTGTTCATTTAAAATCTGTACGTTCTCTGATTTCATCGCTTTCCTTAATTCTGAATTATCGATTTCCAAGCAAAATTTTTAAATAGGTATCTGTTTATTACACCTGCTAGCGAATTGTGAAGTGTCTCTACGTCTCTATAGACTGAAAACCATGTGCAATCTTTTATGGGTGTCTTACGATTTCCGTTCATCTGAAGTTTACAATGTCGTGGTTCTAAGTAATGTAAGTTAAAAATTGAAAAACCATTTTTTTTCTTAGAAACATCCCAAAAGCATCAAAATTATTACTCACTTTTTTTTTAAATAAATAATAATAAATTCCATATGATACCAATATCTAGCAATGGAAGCATAACAAAATTAAAATTGTTAAATACATATTTTAAAAAGAAACGTCGTTCCTAGTTTTGAGAACTAAGATTGTTTTTCCAAACGTTAACCAACAATAAGTGAAGCCTACGTGATTTGCTGATATGTATTTTTATAGTTTCATGAAACAACGGTTGATTGATTCTTTTAAGGGTTTATTTAATGTATTTTTTTTCACAGGTAGCAAAATACTTCCCTGGATATTAAAGTAAAATTGTGCTAGAGATAAATAACTCTAGAGAATAACTTATGCCAAATTCAAAAAGAACTTGATTTAGAAAGCAATATTTGCAATGTGAATATGACCAGAAAAGACAATTCAACGAATAAGTACTAATTTCTGTTTACTTTCCTTTTGGCTCCCTCTCTGTCAACTTTAAAAGGTAGCAGTAAACGCCGCACCTATTCTCCTCGGTACACAGACAAATTAAAATAAGGGATTGCTTCCCTAAACACTGTGAGAATGTTTGCAAAGCGCTTGATGCTACTGATTCTCTGCGAAGGGACAATGCTTTGCGGTCTTTCGGACAATGCCCAGATACTTGTTGCATCCCATGTGTGAAAACACCTATTATCGGGCTGCGCAAGTGACGAACTCATACGGGCACCTCTGCGTCGGCCCTTTTGAAGGGACAAAGGCTTAGATCGGGGTGGCCGGTAGCCGGTCCTTTTGCCGAGGATAAGTCGAGTGTTAAACGCGTTAAAAGACGCCGGGATGGACAATGGTGACTTTGTCTGATGTCTGCGTCCTGTGGTGCCGACAGGAGCCGTCCCACTTACGTAATTCAGGCGCCCTTCATTTTAAGGACTAAAAAAGGATCGTTTTCGGTAGTGATTTGAATTCATGTCGATACGGCGTCTTAGGAAAATTAAGTCAGGTGATTGTTTAGTAGAAAAGGTGACAGAAGCACTGAGGACACACTTGCCTGTATCAGTATTGGAAGTGTTTTGACTCAATTTTTTCTAAAACAACGAAATACGTTTAAAAAATTATACTATTTTTTTTTAATTAAAATATACTACTAGTAATACAGTAGAACCTCGATAATCCGAACTAATTGGGACCGGGGGTGGTTCGGACTATCGAATCGTTCGGATTACCAAACAAAGTGCTTTCCAGGCATAGTAGCATGCAAAAAATGAACACTGACATACTATTTCCCATAAAATAAGGAGCACGTTGTATTGTTAAAGGTACAAAATAGTTTGTTTTATGAAATACATACTACTACTGTGCTACAGTAAGGTAACTATATTTTATGTAAAGTATTGCAGATGAATTTCGTAATATTTGCTATTGATGTTCTGTTTACTGTAGCAGTTAGAGAGCGATTCTGATTACATATTATTTTTATTTTTCCCAAAATGGCGTTCGGATTATCGAGCGTTCGGATTACAGGGGTTGGGATTATCGAGGTTCTACTGTAATATAATATTTAGAAATAAAATAAAAAATGATATTGTATACTCTAAATATTATTAATATACAGACAAACATCTGACTGTGAAATTGTTAAATAATGTAAACTTTCAAGGTCAACTCCTTAAAAATAGCCACTATAGGAAAGTATTACTCTTTCCACATTTCATTAGGATTGTTTCAGATGGCTTCCTTGCAAATTTTATTTTAGAAAATTGTTAATTATTAGCTGTTTAGTAGTTTGTTTCCCAGAATACCAGCAGTTAGAAATTTTGTCTGTCAGGTTAGATTAGGCATGAGTTGCTGCGTTTGATGATTAAACGCGTTTTTATTGTTGACATTTATTTCTGCCATGCCTCACATAATAATAAAAATAATAAGATAAGACAATAAGTGCTAAAAAACATACTAAAATGACACATCGATACAATAACAATTAATAATTAATTAATAGATATGCACTACAGCGAATTATG
The DNA here is from genome assembly GCF_000390285.2 of Anoplophora glabripennis. Classification (NCBI taxonomy): domain Eukaryota; kingdom Metazoa; phylum Arthropoda; class Insecta; order Coleoptera; family Cerambycidae; genus Anoplophora; species Anoplophora glabripennis. The sequence goes on along the minus strand of NW_019416547.1, from coordinate 189,186 downwards.
TAAACACATAAAAATAGAGTCAGCCGAGGTACCGATGAAGTCAGCGGTTCAAAAATGTTTCTTCATATTACTGTGATATGTCAGTAGGTATTAAAAAAGTATATATTGTATACTCTATTTTAAAGATATCTACAATTTGCAGACGTAGATTTCTGATATAGGAGAGGATTTATTGACTTCATTTAATAAGAGTTTTTGATAAAACAATTCCAAGTCAAATGTGGAAACAAAGAGATTTCTTTGTAGTTGCTGTTTTTTACATGATTAGTATTTGTCAAGGGTGATAATATACAACATATTTCTATTGATGATTGATTTAACAATTTCGTGTTGTTTATAGTTAGACTATCATTTTTACTGTATATTTTGGATAATCATTTATTACTAGCCTTTTATGAGATATTATTGTTGGTGTAATTCAATGTTATTTGGGGTATGTAGTCCTTGGAGTAGTTGTTTTCTGCAATAGCAGTTAGGGGTCTTGTCTGTGAAGTTTAAGATATTTTAAATTTCAAAATTTCTGCTATATAGGCCAGGAAATATAGAGTTGGACGCGACTTTTTGTTTCGGCAAGCTGAATTTATCACTATAGCTGCTAAATATTATGTACAATAACATATTAGTTTCCACAGTCATAAAAATGGGGGGAATCTTGTTTCTATCACGCGCGCTCGCTATGGGACCTATAGTGTAGGGGGTTAGGTGCACGGAAAGTGCTAGATAGTACAACAGCGTGATATTTTCATAGCGCTACGCTCCAGCGTTGCGCTATGAACAAATAAACAAATTAACAAATTAACTAATTATTAGTCTGGACGATCCCGAGGATCTTCCACAATCGCACTGATTTTTTTCATGGTAGATTTCATTATAATACATTGAAATCCATCATTTTTTTTAATTTCAAATTTGCAACCTGGATTTTTTTTTTATTTTTTAGCCTTGGTTGCAAAATGAAATTTACGACGCACGAGCGTGATATAGTTATGTATTATTACATATTCATAAAGCTTATGAAAAGAGCTTTTAAGTAAAAAAAAAACCTCAAGATTCGTTGAAAAACAAGGGAGTTACAGACTGTCAAATATATTATTTTCAAACGAATTACGCTTATTTAACGGCTGGACTATGAATATTTCTTCCGACCTACTGACTTTTGACAATATTTCTTATGCACTTAACATACTTCCACAAATAAAATATTTTTATCTGGCAAAATACTCGGGTTTGAAAGTTATGACAGTATTTTTTTTGCCGCTCAACCTAATTTGTTTAACAATAGGCCGTCAACTTTGACAGTCTGTAACTCCGTTATTTTGCAACGAATCTTGACGATTTTTTTTTAACTTAAAGCTCTTTTCATAAGCTTTCCGAATATGTAATAATAAGGCTAATAAGTAAGGCTAAAAAATAAAAAAAATTCCAGGTTGCAAATTTGAAATTAAAAAAAAAGAAAGATATATTTCAATGTATTATTATGAAATCTACCATGAAAAAAATCAGTGCGATTGTGAAAGATCCTCGGGATCGACCAGACTAATAATTAGTTAATTTGTTTATAAGGCCATAACTTGTAAACTATTCAACTTACCGATTCCAGATTTCGTGTGAGTTATTAGACAGTGATTAGGAATGAGAGGATGCGATGCCAAAACGTACTGGTAATAATAACGCAATTTATAAATGTTTAATTCAAAAGTCATAAATAAAAGTTTAAAAGTTTTGATCTAATAAATATTTTTTTACTCTCGAAGGCTAGTTTTGTAGGTCTCTTGAAGACGAAAAAAAAAGCGCATTACTGTTTTCTCGTAGAAATAAACGGAAGAAAGTTATAAGCGAAAAACGTGAATTTATGTAAAAATTATACAATTAACCACCCTGTAAATAATCTTCCCCCCCATTTTTATGGAAACTAATATGTTATTATACATAATATTTAGCATCTATAGTGATAAATTCAGCTTGTCGAACCAAAATGTCGCGAAATGGTCATTTCCAGCCTATATAGAAGAACATATCGTTTGATAAGAATTCTTCGCTGCATTCAAATTTCTTGTTACTCAATTTTTTTCACGTTCGGCTTTTGCATCTTTGAAAATTCGTCTTATTTTTGTAAACTGACATTTTGGGTGGCGTAATTGTTTACAGATTTATGGATATATTTGATTTAGTTACATGGCATTAAAAATTGTAATTTTCGCAGTCGTATCCTTGTTCAAACCCTTGAATTAACCAGGCAAATATCTGGCAGGGCCTACCGCGTCAAGTTTGTTTGTGCGCCCGTCTAGGCGCCACTGCAACCGAGATAAACAATTGAAACGGCCCTCGAGCCCACCTTTAAACAAAAACGTTAAGTGGGACATAAGTGGCCTGTAAAACAAGCAAATCCAGGGCCTCCCGTGGTTCCGATGCTTACGCTGACGCCCCGCAACTGTCAAATTTGGCTCGTCGACAGATGACTGTCTGACCGGCCCTTTGTTTTCATAATTATAATCCGGGGAGATGAGGGATCGGGCACGTTAGAAAAACAACATCGGACCGCAAACGGAAGTCTCGAATAGGCGTTTGATTACAGTGATATATAGGATGAATTATAGTTTCCTCGGTTTCGCTTTCGGCACTTCAAACTGCTAAGAAGATAATCTATAATAAAGCTGAGTTTCCGTACTTTTAACTTCCTCTTTAGCCACTTTTTTTGTAATAATGACTGGCGGCATTGGCGTCGCTTAGGGGATAAGGTGGAGCACTTCTAGGGTTTCTGGTCGAGATTTCTCGAAGCGAGAATTCCCGGGAAATCTGGCCTTACTCGAGACGAGAAAAAAGTGTCGAGAAATCGAGAAATTTAAAAATCACGCGCGTCTTAAGTTCTTGACTGGAGTTCGTTTCGTTCATGCGTTCAATTCGTTTCTCGACAAATAACTGAGCGGTTAAAGTGGTTTCTCTACCAGCTCATGATTTATTTATTTTAAGTTTTTAAGGCTTTAGTTTACTTTGATGATTCTTTTTTTT
>NW_019416547.1:141287-185588 GCF_000390285.2 Anoplophora glabripennis | reverse complement strand
GGGGGGTCAAAATATAGTGAATCACCCTGTACCTAGTTATAAGTCTGTGTAGAAATTTTATTATAAGCAGATACCTAATGTTGAAGTGATAAATTAATAGGAAGAACGCTTCTGTATCTTTAAATTAAAGCTTGTTTTTTTAAGATTTCTTCAGTTAAATTCCTTATTTACTATTTGTTTAATTAAAAGACTGCATGATTAATGATTATTAATAGTTTATTGGAAGAAAACTACGATTCAAAAACATTGAAATAAACATAAGTATAATGAAAGTGTTTAATAAAAAAACAAGTTAAAGGTTTTTAAAAAAAGATACTCAAAGTTTAATTTAGTTTTGTTAGTAGAAGTAGAAACATATAAGTAATTAATAAAAATACTGAATAAATAATAAATGTTAATGATGATTGTTAAGTATAATAGCATGTTTATATTTCTCATTGCAATACCAAAATTATTACTTTTTTAAGTTTTAGAAATTTATCGAGAATTCGATAATTCCCGGGAATTCCTAGTCGAGAATTCTTGAGACCCGAGAAGAAAAGTAGGCCGAGAAATTAGAAACCCTAAGCACTTCACCGGCCAAGAAGTTCTTTAACTAAAAAGTTAAAATAAATTTGAATTTCACTGTTTGGTATATTTATGTAGTTTATGTACCACCTAGTATGTTATGTTATCAGTTATCATGTCATTTGGGTCCTTTTTTGAGTGGTCATATTTTAGTGTTTAAAAGATTTAAATTTAAATGTTTGATGAACTTAATAAAGCTAAAACTTTTAATCCCAAATATATATATTTTTTGTAAATGTACAATTTACGTAAAAATATTAATTTCAATGACATGTATATAATTCACAAAATGTAGATGAGGTGGTTGGAATAATTTATACTCATATTTACCAAGTTTTAAATAAATATGTACCATTTGCTGTTTTCGAAAAAGAATGCATCACCAATATGAAAGGGAAGAATCTTGTATGTAAAAAGGAAGTATTATTATGGAAAAAAAATTATAATACGCATAATGATTTGGATGATCAGATTTTTTATATCTAATAACAACAAAAAAATCTGTGGACCATGACGTATACAGGGCGTTGCAAAGTGTTGTTCAGAGAATTCTAAAGCAGATTATACTCCAAATATACGACAAAAATTCCTATAACCAAAAAAAAAATTACAAAATGTGTTTTTTATTGGTAATTTCTAAATTTTTCATTGGACATCGTTTAAATGTGAGTCATTTATTTCTCCATAGTGACAGCGCATGTTATTATTCAGTGACAGTCACCAACTGTGTTTTTTTTTAGTAGATTTCATAGATAGATTAGCATGATTTTTAAAAAATTTCAATAGCTCGAAAGTCGTTCGCTAAATGACAAATGTGCAAGGGCGTCTTTTTTCTCTAAAATATCCTTAAAATAAAGTAAAATACAATGGAGTATATTTTCTGGCCAAAAATCAATAGGTACTCCTCCATATCTACGCCCCTGATGGATCTGAAATGCAATCGATTATACCAAATTATAACTTACGTCATATTGATAATGGTACATGTACCCATTTTAACTATTTAAGAAAATTTCTTCGAATTTTATTAATGTATGTAATGAAATGATTAGATCCGTTTTTCTCGGAAATGGAGCATTTTATCGAAAGAACTAAAGAGTATCTTTTTTGTAGAGGAAATAAAGGTCTATCATCTGTTGTCATCTGAATTTGAAATTACAAGCAAAAAAATTGGGGCAAATTTTAGCCGACGACCTCCCCAATTGAGGCGCCCCTGACTAAAATTTTTGAAAAATTTTATAATGAACTATTTCGACTTTTAATGAGCGTTCACGATGTCCAAATTCATAATTTTCCTTCAACCCATTTCGGAAATATTAAAAAAAAAATAAATTTTTTGAGGCCCCATTTAGGGGGGCGTAGCTCCCTTGCGAAGCATTTATCGATCCATGGTTATATGAAAAAATATTCTTATTTTTGGCAATAGAATCAAGTGGTAAATTATTGGATACTAATTATGTGACAGCCTGTATATTATTACATAATTGATAAATAGTAAAAATGTTAAAGCTTCTCTGTACCTAAATCTAAACGTTTTCGAGATAATTGACATTTGATAAAAATTTTGGCAGATGCAGACGTTTGGAAAATTCGTTATATCTTCCTTCGTTCTGGAAGCTACTTGCTTTTTGCAACACACAAGGAACATAAAATGCATTACCTTCCGCTGTCAAAATTACCTGAAGAAAATTATACCAAGTGAACCATTTTTTACGTTACATTTAGAAAACTTAAAACACACAAAACCTTTTAAATTCAAATGGAACACCCTGTATTTTTTGTATCATGTTATAGAAAATCAAATTCTCTTTTCACCTATATAGCCATTGTAAAGGTTACAGTTTCGATTTTCTCAGATATTTGCGGTTTTCTTCCATTTTCAAGAATGTTACATTAAAAATACCATCGAATGTGCCTTGAACGACAAATATTGGTATTGTCATTCAGTATTTTATAAGAATCAAGTATTTACTCGACAAGGAAAATGCAAGATATTTTAAATTTATTTTATATCCATGGGACATTCACCATGAATCAAAATTATTAACTGCATTTCTATGAATTGGTATTTTGCGACATTTATTAAAGAAAAAAGCCTTTGACAGATTCTTTTGGCACAAAAGTTCGTTAAAATACCCATTAAACAAAGAAAAATCTAAAATTGTACCACAAATAAATAAATTCAATCGATTTCCGTTTCGATTGTTCGCCAAATCTAGATACATTTTTATGGTTTTTGGGAGAATTTATGATAATCTTGGCGCATTTCGATTAATATAACAGTTACATTTATTTATCATTATTGAAAATGGCGCTTACTGTTGGCAATACGACTTAAGAGCACTCTGAAGACGTAAGTATACAGGGTGTAGATACATGAAACCGAAATTTGATAAACCAGTTTTCTCTGCCAAATCAACAGAAAAACATTAAATTAATATTTTTATTTAGTTCGATATACGGGATAAATAAAAAATTATAGATGTTGTTTTCCTTTCGTCGCAAAAATCACATGTCTGAAGTGAAAATTGTCGCCGGTAATTACATTGCAGTAATTTCGTGTAGTGCAGGTAGAGAGAGTACTCGAAAACAACTTAAAACGTAGACGGTGCTTTCAGAATTTATGGCGTTTCGTCGCCTACTAGGCTCTCCTGTTATTATTATCTTAGGTCAGGACGGCGGCTAAAACGGGAAGTCAAATGTTTTGCTTATCCGAACATGTTTATACAACTTTAATATTTTGCACTTACGAACGCATTCTGGGGCACATGTGGTACTTTTCAGCAGCCCGATTACTGTTTACTTCTGTTCCTGTAAACACACCCAGTATACGATTTTTTTATAAATATTTACGCGTTTGCCCCCAAACTACCTAAAAATTGCGGAAATTGATAGTAGCAGTACGAATTCCTCGGAATGCTTCCCTTGGATTAATAAAACTTTAAAATAAAGTAACTAGAATCAGTATCCGTTTACTTTTTGAATTCACATTAAAAGTAACAAACCACACTGTCTTGTAATATTAAATTATAAGAATAAACATAATATTTACTCCTATTTGTTATACATCCACAGAAAAGTATCTAGGTTTTCTGGGCAAAATACAGGGTGTATATAAGGACCACAAGTAAAAAGTGTAAGTAATTAAAATTATTTTTAATTAGAATAATATGCAGCCCCAGTGATGTGTCATTGTCATAACCAGATAGTTTTTTCAAAATAAGAAATGTTACGCCACTGGCCAAAGTTACATATAAGCAGGAGGAAAATACAGTGTGTCCCGCATAAGAACCGACACAGGGCAAGTGCATGAGGGGTGTCCAAAATATTGTAATTTAACCAAAATTACCTATATACAAAGTTGCACCCCTGAGCTATTAGCCACCAAAGTGGGGACCTAAATTTCGAAAAAAATTAATAACTCTGCAACACTACTGTGGAAGAACCAAATTTGGCACATGAGGTAGGTTTATTACTGGTCTTCTTTGACTATGATTTAAAGTTAATTGAAGCACTACAAGGTATTCATTCACCCCTAAAAATGTACCGAACTTTTTTTTCATTAACCGAATTAAAAAATAATAATATCAATTCACAGCAGAATTTAATTTTAAAAATTTTTTTACTCTTGTTAAATTTTAAAAAACTTTATGGTTTTCAAGAAAAACCGTATTAACTTAAACAAGATTTTAACAGTGTTTATTAGAAAATAATCGAAAGCGTCAAAATTTTGTATCACATGAAACAAATATTGCAAAGGTATGAAAATGAACAGACTTTTGTTTTTTTTAAACCAAACTCCCTGTATATTTTGAGATTTGCATAAAACACTTTCTTACGATTATAGGGATGTAAGACTTGATAGGTCTATCTTTAATAGTAAAGAAGATATTCGCAAATTGAGCCATATCGATTTTGACTTTTTTGGGCTACATCTCCCTTACTATAAGAGATAGTTCAATCAATCAAACCTTATATCACTGTAATCGCGTGCAGAGCTATAACGGTGTTATATTCTTATATAAACAAAGTGTTTCTCTATGTTTTACAATTTAGCTGTATTTATTATTATTTTTGAAAGTAGATTTGTTAAAAATAAAAGTATAAGCTCAAAATTTTATATCAGATTAATCTAATTAACATTGCAAAGATGTCGAAAGAAACCGATTTTTGTTTTGTTGTACTTTTAAACATTTGAAGAGAACACCTTCTTACGATTACAGTGATACAAGATTTCATAGGTTTTATAGTAAAGGAAACATGGCCAAAAAAAAGAATATCGACATAGCCTCGACATCTCCTTCACTATAGATACATAATCAAACTTTATATCACTATAACTGAAGAAAGTTTCTAACGATCTAAAAATATATCGGGTGTTCTATTGACAACAACCTTTGTGATATCGCTTATTTAATTCTATAATAATTTCTTTCTATATTCAAAAATATATACTCTAGAATACTGATGTAGGAAAATATAAAGAACACAGTTTTTAATAAATATTTATGTATGAAAAACTTACCGTCCGGACTTAGTAATGATCATTTCAGTCTCTAATTCATGAAATTTCTGCCAAAGGGCTTTATTTTTCAAAGTAACTTTGCAACTACTTGGAGCACAACAATCTGAAAAAGTATTGAAAATTGAGAAATAGAAATTGAAATATTTACATATGAAATGAAAAAGAATTTGAAGAAGTTGATATTTCACTATTTTACTAATTAGATAGAATATTATTTTTAGAAGATAATTATCTTTCTTGACGTCATAGTTAAAATATTATTAATTTTCATTTTTATTTAATTTAAACCAACTCATTTTTCGTTATATGTAAATGATTATACTATATGATTATTTTTTTACGTTTTATGTTTTTTTTAATTCAAAAAATATTTTTATATAATTATAACTAAAACAAAACATACCACTATAATTGTTAGATAAGTATTGCTTCCTATCCATTTTATTAAAATATCGTTGAGTTTCCAATACGCCACAAAGTCGAACCACTGAACACAAAAACCAAAGAAAGAAAAATATATACAAAACAAAACACAACTACCTCGCTGAAAACCCAAATATTTCTAACTGGTTACAAATTCAGGAGGGTTTCTTTTTAACTACCCTTATGAGGCTGTAACCCACGACGGTAGAACCCCCTCTTATTGGTTGAGCTCGGGACCAAACCAACCATTAGAATTTGATTGGTCAAGGGCTTTCAAATAATGTCGCCTCAACGTGAAAGGGCACTAAGTGGATAAGGGATTGTTATCGCCAAATTACAAACGATAAGTATGATTAGAATAGTAGCGGGGGGTTGAACAACAGCCTGTTTTAGTTTACGATGTTTTCGACCTTGGTCGGGGTTGTTTAGTGTTTATTTAGTTTTAGCAAATAGAATTGTTAATGAGCATGAGTCATCTGTAAATTTTAGTGCATGAAAGACAATAATTTACGTGTTTGGGTACAGGATTTACAATATTTCTCACGATAACAATACGACGTTGTCAATAATGGTCACCGTTTTCTCAAGAAACAATTAATTTGCTTTTCGTTGGCATAGTGCTGCCAAATTGTCGCTGTTACTAAGAATTACTTCTAACAGAACTTCACATAATCTTAAGTTTATTCGAAAAAAATTTAAGGTTAGGTGTATTATGTTTTATTTAAAAAAACGACTAAACTCACTTATTTATATATTAAACAATGATTTGTTTTATTTTTTTTAACTATATTATACGGGAAGTAGCCTTATGTCAATATGTCAAAACTTCCATATCTGTTTAAAAAAAAATTGTTTTTGAATTTCTTCTGAACAAATAAAGATACCGAAACCAAATATTTTATGCATATTTCTATGAGAAAAATGACATTCACCATAAAAAAGATAAGACTTTATTCAATCTACCGGCGTAAATATTGAAATATGTCGGTTATATTTTCTTCAAAAATAAAGACATGCTTCTGTAAAAAAACTTTTTTGTCATTTTTTAAATGCAAATTTTATTTTGAAGGTATTACCTGTTTACAATTACTTTACGGTGTTCGTACGAATTTTTTTTTTTAATTATACCCTTAGATAAATATACAGTTTATTTAAATGACTTTACAAACTGATATTAAAAAGTCTTCCCTGTATTGGAGAACATTTTTAGATACATTTTCTTGCATATTTCCTTATGCTTTCAGATATTCAGATAATTTGATAAAAAACAGCACATCTCCATTTCCCTTTCAAGAGAAATTGTTTATATAAAACAATATTCTTAAATTTGAACTAGGAATACCCTCCTTCATTTTTGACATGTGTACCAGCCTGTATAACTATAAATTTATCTAAAAGTGTCATCTTTAGAAATAACTAATTTGTACCAAAATAGTAAAATTGTATGGTATAGACTATTTAGATAATTTTATGTTAAAAATATTTCGTTTGTTTCAACTTAATAGAAAACTATTGGCTTTAACCTCATTGAATTCGGGGACTTGATTGGGAATCATCTTTAGAATTCGGATAATAGCATGTTTTTAATTGCTTACGGAATTTATTCGCTCAATTTCTATAAATCGCTAGAATGTTTTATTCATATATTGATGCAGAAATACTAAGTTCTGCACTTCCAAATTTTTACAAACATCGGCCAACATTTCAGTGAAACACATAACCTAGCACATAACTATTGAAATACTGCGTTTTGTTAATGTTGAACAATATTTACTCAATGATTCAGATACTTTCTCTGGAACTGGGTGTTTTCTAAATATATTTTAATTGCATGTGAAATTATGTTTATTTTAAAAATTCAAGTTTATTGACAATAAAGCAAAATACTTTCTAGAACGCCTAAAATAGATACCTTTACCAACGTACTACGATAAATATTCATATCAGTACAACACGCAAATAAATATGTGACAAAGATAAAATTTGATGCAAGACTCCGGTTTAAGACTGTATAGCTTATTATTGTATAATTTTTTTTAATCGCATTAAAATTGCCTGACCTTTATAATGGAATATAAAATATTAATCTTATAATCCTTCATTATTCTATCTAATAATAATAATTATACCAAATCCCACAACAGTAAACTGGCTTGGAAATTAGAGCAATTATTTAATTAAAGATTAAAAAAGAAAAACAAAGGATTCGTTTACTTAAGTTTTCCCAGAGGAAATGGTTACATGAGAGAGTGTGAAATTCCTTATAGGTTGATATAAAATGGCGTCTTAACCTAGACCTGCCCACCCGTATTTGCAGTAAGTATACATAGTACATGTTATTCCAATTAAAATCTCAAATATCTACCTACTAATATACATTATACAGGGTTTTGGAAACAGGTACCATGAATTTTGGAGACAATAGAACATCAAAAAAGTAAGATGACTTTTTCTATAGGCCAAGAACCTATGGTCATCTGTTTTTGATATACAGGACATCAGGAACGATTTTTGAAAATCAGATTTTGACCGTATCTTTTCCAAAAAGCAAATATACTGATATTTTGAGGATACGTCAGCGTTAGCTGAAATAGCTGTAATCGTACCGTTTTCGAGAAAAAGCAAAGTTATACAAAGATAAATTTTTTCCATCCAACAAAGCTATCTTTGAAATAAGGCCTTTTTGACACCATCTATTATATTAACAAATAGAAGTAGGTTGCCTTTGGGAAAATCAACTTCGTTTTTAACAAAAACAGACGTTTTCAATGATTTCAATAAGTACCATTTTTTTATAAAGTGACATTTTGTATTATAATATACCACAAAGTAAACAAACTCACCTCAAAAAAGTTATGTCATAGACTCATTCGTTACAAAACTTAGATAATATTATTTGTTGTTTAAATTTTTAAACATTTTTTAAAAAATTCTACTGTCTTTGTTTTCTTCACTAGAAGCAATGAATTTTATTTGTTTTCAAATCATAAATAATACCTACAACTAAAGTATTTGTTACGGAAATTATTCATTAGTTCATTATATTACAAATGCACCTTTATTTATAGACTTGAGTTTCTCGAAAACATTTGGTTTTATGAAATTTAACAACAGTATTTCGTGAATAGTCTAGAAATCAATATTTTTTAAAAGCGAGGTAAAAATATATAAATTATGGACGAAATAATAATAGGCATCATCTAAAACTACGTCTTATTAGGTTTGAAGAATATTTATTTAGAATTAGTACCTATATACTCTAATAGCTGTTTTACATTGACAATTTATTGATGAATAAATTGACGAAGTTCTTCATGAATTAATTCACGAATTTATGGTAAACAGTGTGGTTTTACATTGCTACAGACTTTATCAAGTTTTTTGACGCATGAATCAGTTCTACCAACGAATCAAAGAAGCAAATAAATTTCAAAAATGTCACCTTTCCACTCATAACTGTAGTGATACAACAGCGGTACCATTTTGACACATATTATAGAAATATTAGTGTTTGCAAGTAACAAATCTGTAAAAACAATGCAAAACTAGTACGACGCCACACAATTATTTATATATTCCAATAACATAACCTCATTCCTGATCTGAGGGTGGAAATCTGTTGGGTTGGCACTTCCGAACTTCACGAAGAAATTGACGAAAATTAGAACATGCTCTAATTCGTCAAGAAATTGATGAATAAATTCATGAAGTTATTTGACAGCAGATTTGGTGCATTACACTTGTCTAATTTCTTGATTAAGCGACTTCATGAATTAATTGATCAATAAATTGTCAATGTAAAACAGCTATAAGTCTAAGATTTAAATATTAATAAGATATCGAAAAAATATTATATATGCCATCTTCTTTTAAAAGGGATACCTATATTTCCATTATTAGTTATTCACTGATGGAGAGGTTTATATGAAAAAGTATCTTTATTTTTTTTATGAACTGTCTCTATTTAAAATGTCGAAAAGCAATTTAAGAGCACTCTGTATATTTATAAGGTATTTTCCAGAATTTCAACTAGAACATCTTGTATATTGGTAACTAAACAATTTCCGTACTAGTTGCCACGTCTCCAGTTTAATCTTCTCCACGTTTCGAGAGACATATCGCTCTTTCCCTCAGAAGAAACCATTTCTACCGAAGAAGAAAGCGATTAGGTATTCATTTCTTCTTTTCTAAAATATATTAAAAAGTCTTCATGTGCTTTTGATATTTTAAACACTATTTATATTTCCGTCTACATCACATTACATTTAATTTCATTTCTGTTTGTTTGTTTGTTTTTTGAAAAATATCGATGTTCACGAAATCCCATTTCAATTCGACAATAAGTATTCTTAATATAAATCTATTTAGGCTAACAACAACTGGTTGAAATACTAAATTTTATAGCCATTTAACTATTTAATGACGGGAGCAAGAGATATTATATGCCCCATCTTCTTATTTTGTTTAGTTACTTAGGTACATACAACAATAGATCTAGCAATTACCTTATTTTTCAATATCGTTGTTTACTTTTCAATATTAGAAAAACAAGTTATTAAGCGATTGGTGATCCCCTAGGACCTGATCACCTCAAAGACAGGTATGTTGCCGAAAGCAAACCAAAGCTCTTTGTGGATTTAAGTCCTGTAATCCGGTAATATTTGCTAAGAAGTCAGCATTAGAAATTTTGCTCGTCCAGCGGTATCCATAAGTATTTAAAATTGATAGTGGATAATTCCCAAACCTGTTTAAAAAAATACATATGAAGAATATTTTAAGACCCACAATCAATTAACTGAGGCAGCAGCCACCCTGCTAAACTTATCGCATATACCGATATTCGCAGCTGTCATTATTAAATATTATCGTCTTGTTAAATAGTTGTTAATATAATTACGAACTGATATTTATAAAATTACAGTCAATAACAGTAATACAAACAATAATCTACTATAATCCGCACTACATATCTGTGAACTTTAATGATGTGGCATTTCTGACGTTTCTATAGTAAATGACACTTGTTTTTTCATTGTGTACCCAACTATTAGTAGGTTTATTTATATGTACATCATAATAGATTCCACAAATTTAATGTTTTCTACTTATCACTAGATATCATCAAAGTATTAAAAATATATACAGGGTGATTTGGGGATACATGCACCATAAAAAATAGAACCGATAGCATCATAGACTATGCGGTATCTGTTTTGGTTTGGGTGAATCGTATATCCACGGAGATTGTTGGCTTTTTGGCTTTCAAATATCACTAGAAATGAAAATAATTTTTCTATGCGCATAAAAAAAACGTGGGCTTAACTTTTGGCGGCACAATATGTTAAAAAAATTCGAAAAATGTCATATTTTTCTTCCTATTTAATTATGTATCTTTTCAAGAGTTGATTTTAGGCGAAAATGGAAGAGGAAAAAAATGTTTGTAATTAAATTTTTTACAAAACCTGTCCAGTTACAAATCGAATGAAGCATGATTATTATGGTAAAAATCGAAAAAATCGCAAAAATGGGGTTAAAAAACAATACTTTTTAGGGAGTTTTTTGGGGTATTTAAATTGGATATATGACCTTTATACTTGGCTCAAAAAAACTTCATGTTATGTAGAATTATCACACCAAATTTCATCAAAATCGGTTCGATAGATTTTGCATAATAATTTTGCAATCCAGATTTTGAAAAAAAAATTGCAAATTTTCAAAATTTTGCACAGCAAAAACCAAGGCCCTTAGATACTTGAAAATTTAATCACATATAGAAGGGCTCTCAAGCTTTCAAACTTTTTTTGAAAAATTCGAATCCGTCAATTAGGAGAGCTCTGGCGCTTGTTTAAACATTGGTCGAATTTTTGTACTTATAAACAATTAGAACTTTGTGAATATTCAATCAAATCAAATTTTTTAAAGCAGGTTTTAAAAGTTCTTGGAAAGACGCTTCTTTAAAAAAAAAACAGAACGATTTATCAATTAGTTACGTAGTTATAGCCGTCATTTACACTAAATGTACTGGGACATCCGGGCTAATTTTTCGAAAAATACCTTTGGTATTCCGAGTACTTACCAGGTCTAAGATTACAATACCTTTCTTCATTGTCAACCTACTTTAGAACGTGTTTAAAGTTATTTATGCAAGAGAGAAATTCAATAAAATCGTACGGGTGGTGGTGGTGGGGGAAGCAGAGAGCGCGGCCGCTTCGGCCTGCTCGAAATAGAATCGGCTGTTCTATGTAAGTGTTGGATAAAATTTTGTATGACACTCTTGTGTTACGTCATATAAGTTACTTGGGAACAGACATCGTAGTTGGCTTTATTTATTTGAGTATAACTAATACTAGAATACTTGTTAGAATATTCAAAACGTTTTTTTGGCAAAATCAATTTATTTTATTCAAAACAGTCCCCTTCCGACTTAATACAGTGATTTTCATGGTATAAAAGCATGTCAGGATGTCGGTACAAGACTTTTGGATGGCTTCTACGACCATAAGACGCTTTCCTTTAATCGGCAAATGCATTTTTTCGAAAAAAAGTAAAAGGTCAAAGTCGCACTTGGAATCGTAAAAGCAAATCAACATTTCTTCGCTTTTGACTCTTCCGAATAAGATTTTTTGGTTTTTAGCTGGTCTGGCGCCTTCCACTCGGAACTTTGACGCTTGGTTTCTGGATCATATTGAAAAAACTACTTTTTATCACCAGTCACAATGTTGGATACGGAAGTTTTGGTCCTTTTTAGTCTCCGTGATGATGTCTTTCAAATGTTGAATTTTTGGCCGTCAGTCAACTTGTGCAGAACAAACCGTGTACAACGACAGCGCAAATGTTTGGCCAAAATGCGATAAATTGATATTTTTGAGATACTCAGTTCGAATTCCATAAATTTTAATGACGACTTTGACTGATCTTTGATGGATTCAGGGACAGTTTTGATGGAACTTAAAAAGTTATCTATCCTGGAGTAAACGTACATTCCCTTCCCAGTTTGTCCCTTAGACATATTTAACAATTTTAGCATTCTACATAGCCACCCACCCAATATTTGCGTCTCGTCTAAATCCTTTTGCATGTAAAGTAAACACTATCAAGCGTTTCAGCAATTAGTAGGTAGGCTGAAAGCAATTTGGTTATCGTCGAGCGGAGATATTTTCAGATAGGTCCTCGACAATGTAAACTGCCAAATTACCTAGACCAACAACGGCTGGCGTCGATGTCTTCTACCAACCTATCGCGCTTTTATTGTTTTACAATTAGTGTAAACATCCTAGAAGTCACTAAGAGTACTGATTCGTACTATGAATCAGCCGTGATAAATCACGGCGTTGGAAAACAAATAAATAACCAAAGCAAACAAATTGGAAGCAAATTTTCCTTCTAAATCTTCCTTATTCTAAATATTTTTATTGAAAGAAAGCCAAAATGACAACGTAAGTCAAAAATATTTATTGAACGATTTAATTTGGGCTTTTTTTGAAATATGTGGCTTAAATTACCTGTGAACTGAATTTATCTTCAGTTGTTAAAGCCTACTTTTTATTTTTTAGCAATCAAACTTGACAAAAACTGGGTAAATTTTATTTAAAATCTGACTACGACAGTGGATTTTGCACCTCCTCAATATGGTTTTTAATATTAAAGATTGTGTTGTGTTCTTTTTAAATGCCCAGTTACAATATTTTTTATATTTTAATGGATAAACCAATTATTAATTGCGAATAACAAAAAACCGTAGAAAAATAATGACACAACCATGAACACATACACAAAAATTGAACCATAATCTTAAATTTAATTTTTTCATTTGGATTTTTGAGCAATGGCTAACTTGATTAGTTTTATATATACAGGTTTTTTTTGAAAAATCGCCCATTTACATTAACCTCTCTATCTCTGTTATTATTAAATTTAGGAGAAAAAAGTTTGCAAATTATTTTTTCTATTTTTTTATGAGGAAGCTTTTGAAGTACTCAGATTTTTTTACAAATCGCACAGTTTTTCCGATATTACAAAAACAAAGGTTAAAGACTATTAAGAAATGTTTTTTTTAATTAAGTATTTAAATATACATATTTAAATAAATAGGTCTTTTATTTCTTTACAGAAATTGCATAATATGTATTTTTAAGTGTACTTTGTACTCCTATTTTAAGGAAGCTATCTAATTAATTTGTTTAAATAATGTTCTGTATTATTTTTGAGCTACCATATTTATAGCGCTTTGGATAAGAATGAGAATTGTTTAACAGTGTTTTTTGATCTTCAAAAGGCCTTTGATACAGTTAGTCATGAAAATCTGTTTTTAACGCTGGAGAACTATGGTTTCAGAGGTGTTTCTCTAAAACTATTGAAGAATTATTTATCTCAGAGGCAACAAAAAGTATGTATTAATGGTACTTACAGTGAGGTAAGTACAGTGGAATTTGGCGTGCCCCAAGGTACCGTTCTCGGACCAATATTATTTATTCTCTATATAAATTCTATCTTCTCCATACCAACAAGTGGTCAGACTTTCTCATATGCAGATGATACTGCAGTTTTTTATAAAGCAGATTCCTGGCTCTCACTGAAAGAGAAAGTAGAGAATGATCTTATTTTATTTAAAAATTGGTTTGACAGTAAATTACTAACTATTAATATCATAAAGACTAAATACGTACCTTTTGCGATTTATGCAAACAGATTACCGAATTTTGATAATTTAAAAATAGGGAACGAACAAATTATTAAATCAGTAAATAGCATAAAGTATCTTGGCATCGTCCTAGACTGCCATTTAAGATGGAATGAGCATATAAAAGCGGTAATAAAAAAGCTCAGAGGTATTTTATTTATTTTTAAGGAACTAAAAAAATATTTGCAAGTATGGCATCTAAAAATAATATACTTTAGCCTCGTAGAATCCCATTTGAAATATGGTATAATCGCATGGGGTGGAGCCTTAAATGCGCATATACACGATTTGGACGTTATACATAAAAAGTTTTTAAAAATAATGTTGGACAAAGGGAAAAGATATTCTACAAAAAAATTATTTGAAAATAGCGGTGTTTTAGATCTGAGTGTCTGGAGGCTCATTTGAGTCACAGTCGTGCAAGTAGTGTGTGTCATACGAGGCAATCTGCAAAATTATTTTTGCGGGTGCCAACAATGAATACCACTATGGCGCAACGTAGCTGGGTATTCTTGGGCCCGAGGTGTTTCAATTGTCTTCCTGAAGATATCAAGTCGCATACCTACCGAACGTTCAAATCACAACTAAAGAAATATTTGTTGACGACTGACAGGATTGTAATAAAAGAGTTAATTGATTTAAAGAATCATATACTGATATAGCTGCGTGATGATTTGTTTGCTGATCATGCAAATTTCATCGCTGTAGCTACTGGATAATTTGTTTGCTGATCATGCAAGTTTCATCGCTGTATATATATATATGTCTTTATGGGTTATATTACTTTTAGTATTTATTTTGTTTTTTTTTAAGAGTAGATATTATTTTATTATTGTATCTGGGTTCACGAACAGGTGTTCTTTCACCGTGTTGAACTCATCTGCTGTTTATTTTACTATTGTGTGTTTCCTTGTTTTATACTGATTTATGTGCAGGTGCATTTTTCACCGTTTTCAGCTTGTCTGTAATATATATTTTGTGCATTATAAAATTTATTACCCACTTTATTATAGAAACGTTGTAAAATAAACTTATTTATTTATTTATTATTTATTTGTCTTTATGCATATTTCAAAAATTTTCTCTGATTCCCTTTGAAAAACACGAATACTTACACGTATAAAATATATTATTTATTGAAATGTTACAATGTATATGTATACATAATTTCTTATTCCACCTTTAAAGTACTATGTAGTTTTCCTATTTCATAATAAAATTATACTTTAGATGTAAATACCTATATATCAACTTGCAAAACATTTCGAGACAGTTACAGAAAAAGTGTAAAATAACAAGCTTAATGTAACTTTGTTTGTACAAGGTAATTTTACATTAACTTATGTGGCTTTAAAATAATAGCTGTTTTACATTGACAATTTATTGATGAATAAATTGACGAAGTTCTTCATGAATTATTAATTCACGAATTTATTGGTAAACAGTGTGGTTTTACACTGCTACAGACTTTGTCAAGTTTTTTGACGCATGATTCAGTTCTACCAACGAATCAAAGAAGCAAATAAATTTCAAAAATGTCACCTTTCCACTCATAACTGTAGTGATACAACAGAGGTACCGTTTTGACACATATTATATAAATATTAGTGTTTGTAAGTAACAAATCGGTAAAAACAATGCAAAACTAGTACGACGCCACACAATTATTTATATATTCCAATAACATAACCTCATTCCTGATCTGAGGGTGGAAATCTGTTGGGTTGGCACTTCCGAACTTCACGAAGAAATTGACGAAAATTAGAACATGCTCTAATTCATCAAGAACTTGATGAATAAATTCATGAAGTTATTTGACAGCAGATTTGGTGCATTACACTTGTCCAACTTCTTGATGAAGCGTCTTCATGAATTAATTGATCAATAAATTGTCAATCTAAAATAGCTAAGTATAACCAATGATCTAGGAGTGGAAGTTACATACATTTTCATGTGTATACTACACTGTTCCAAATTTGAAGCCTATATTAGCAATATTAAAACTACAGGTATGTTTGAAAGTATGTCCTGTTTGCACACAGATATCTGTTTTGCATATGTAAAAATAACAAATTTTATTGTATCAAAACCAAAATACAACTAAATTTTAACTTCAACTAGCCACATTTGCGTCTCTCCTCCTCAAGTTTGCTTTCGCGAAGAATAAAACGCCAGTGCTGAACAGATATATAACCATTATGATTATGGAAGTGTTGAGGATACCTATGACGTCGAATAACGCCTCAGCTATCAGTGCAAATATTATAGCGAAGAGGAATATAGTGGCGTTCATCACAGAACAGCTGACCGTCTCTGGTACGGGATACGTCTCCTCCAAGGTATATTCGAAGCTGATTATCAGCCCGCTAGCTGCGAAGAATCTGGAAAACGATAATAATAGTTATTATCTTCAATTTTTCTGAAATGTTTTTACACTGCTTCAATTTAAACTATACTGCTAAGAAAATAAATAACCGTAAATATTTTCTTTACTGTCGCAGGTAACTTGAATATTATATCTACAATATGTCCCACTTTTCATGGAGCCACCCTAATATCTCGCTCACCTAATGTCCCAATATTTTTAAAATTAGGTTCGATTTTATAAATTTTAATTTAGCTACAGTTAGATGACCTGTTCACTTGTAACTATAGTAGGATCATATTCGATGCAAAGTAATAAATCATTGCCTGTCAAGAGATCCAGTGCCATACGCTTTTAAGGGTTTTAGAAATTGAATAATTTCTTTATACATTATGAAGGGAGTAGGGATCAGTTCACGTCTGGCACCCTTGTTCCTACAAAAATTCCTTTATTTTCATAAACTATTTATTTTAAATGTAATTTATTATAAATCCAATTTGTTTTTTAATTTCCACATATATACTACATTTTACCTCTGTACGCGTCACTGTTGTTTACTTGTTTTTTGGAGGCGCTCTCTGATTTACGATCAAGCTCGCCAGGTTAGTATTCGACGTATAACCGACCACTTCGTACACTCGATGGACCTGGGCGACTGCAGCTACTACCAGAACACAGTGCGTATGCAGCGGTATTTCAGATTTAACATTCAATTTCATTTTAAATTTGAAATGGTTCATCTTATGCCTCCTAAAAATGATGACACGATTTTCCTTTGATAAAAGACCGACAACCTTTTGCTCTACTTTGCATCGAATACGATCTACTATAGTTACTAGCTATCAATAAGCTATTTTAGCTACTGCAATTGAATTGTTTCTCTGTGACATCGTACAACTTTTTTCCTAATGCAAATAAATTTTCAATGTAGCGTAACCTTATTTTGTTTACTTAAACTGAGATTACACTGCAACAACACGTTGCAGGCAATTTATCGCTTGAGAATTACTCACCCGAATGTAGGTATGGCTATATAAGAGCCGACTTTGGACTTTACAGTTAAAACAGTAATCGCAACGACGTAAAGGATTATTGATGCCAACATAACCCCAATAGAGGTCCTCCTAAACAAAAACAGTACTTTAAAATTTTCGATAGCGACGATTTTAAAATCACTTACTTGAACTGGTGAGTTTTATCCAAAATTAAGCCAAAAATAACGCTGCCTATGCAACCACCTGATATAATGGCGCTTAAAGTTATAATACCAACATCGTGTTCTCCATCCTATAAAAAAGATTATAATTCATATTTTCTATATTTCACTCACTATTTGACTGTCTCTCTATGTCTATCTGTACAGGGTTGTTCTCATAACATTCTACTCCCCTTATCATTTTTACATTTCTATATACGAAAAAATGCTAACACCTAAATTTAAGAAAATTTTCTTGTGATCTCAAAGAAATATGTTAAATAAACAATTTAATTGCATTTCAGAGAATATAAAAACTTTTGTTTTTTTTTAAGGAACATTCTGTATATTTGTAATTTTTTTGGATTTCTCTCTTTTTTCTGGCCATAATGATATATATGCTCTCTACTCTAAGACGGCTACTCCTATGAATCTCGCTTACGGTGACGGCCCACTAAAATTATTTCAGAAACTACTTCGATTTGAATTTTGAAAATTTGGGATATCGGGTTTTCGGGCACGCCCTTCTCAACTAAAATGATGGCGTCCACGTACCACTTCCGGTTATACCGGAAGTCGCCATCAACTTGCTTATTTTAAATGGAAGGTTTTCTATATTCCGTAAGTGCTTGAATAGAATTGAAGTTACATTGATAGTACAATACAACCATATTTCAATATGTGAAAATATTATTATTATTCAAAATTATAGTTTTTCAAATCACAGTTAACTGTAACAATTTTCAAACCAACAGTTATCTATAAAATATAATAATAAACAATTTGTTAAATGATGAAATTACTGGGATAACACATTTGTTTTCATAGCGTGCTACATTTAATTCACTTTTCTCTAAAGTAAAAACCAATATTATAAAAATGTGTGTATTTTGCTTAAAAGAAATACATTATATTTATTAAATGATTTGTAGTTGAAATGTCTACAACAATTTCTACGTTAACATGAAAATGTTCACATTTTTTGTACCAAAATAGTAAAAAAATGTTATAAATATAAAAGATAAAGGTAAAATGTAGTATATCGCATGAGAGGAAAAAACGAGCAATTTTTTGTAGAGGGCGCAGCAAATTATATACGACATTTTAAAAATATGTATACACTATGTGAAAGATACCAATTTTGCCATGAAATTTTATTGAAATAAGTTTCCTCTTAAAACAAAAAAGTTAGACGACCCTAAACTTTCGGTACTTTTCCGTTTTTTTATGATTATTTACAAAGTTGGCCATGGATCTCAAATTTGTTTTTACAAGCACCAAGACCTCAAAAAATGCAACAAAAACATATAAAGACTTTGACGCGTATTAAGCGAGATACATAGGCGTAACCCTCTTTATAGTCGACAGCCTGTATAGGTACATGCGAGGGTACATGTCATATGTTTGCTTCATAGTTTGGTTTATTTATTTATCCTGCACATTCTATTGAGTTTGCAAGAAAATTTCTTAAAATTTTAATATTTACCACTTCTATATTATGTATAGATGAAAAGGTCAAAAAAGAGAAGGGGTGTAGACTATTACGTGAATACCGCTGTATACGAGGCCTGTTCAGAAAATAACCGTATTTTTTTAATTACGCTCTAATATAGATATTTAGTGATAAGCAGTTGGCAGCATTGCGTTGCGCATAACCTCCTCTGTAACCACATGTTCTTGGATTGTTGATATCTCATTTAGTTTTCGTGATATTGTTATCTGAGTGTAACATGTTGAAGTGTTAGTGGCGATTTTTGAAATGTGCGATTTTCTGGAACAACGATGCACGGAAAATTTTGAGTGAAACTGGGAAAAACTTTCACGGAAACGTTTCAGCTTTTGAGACATGCTTACGGGGATGATGCTCTTGATGGTACGCAATGTTACGAATGGTTTTCACGATTTAAAAGTGGTCGTCAGTCAATTGTCAGAGAAATTGCAGAGGTTAGCATCTCAACTGGTTGATGCTATGAAATTTTGACTGAAAAACTGAGCATACAACGAGTTGCCACAAAACTTGTTCCTATTTTGATCGACAACTCCTTGAACAATCCAATGACGATGAAACATTCACTCAAAGAATCACAAAGGAATACAATTAATTAATAATAAAGTTTAAAAAAATACAATTCGGTTATTTTCTGAACAGACCCCGTATTATTTTGCTTACAGGAAAGTAATGCGTGTAGATGGTGTTGATCACTATTCCAAAACTATTCCATATACTATTGAATATCCCAAACGATAGCAGGAGCAACAAATAATTTTTATTTTTTACCAAACCCTTAAAATTATGGAAAAATGGTGGCAGCTCTTCACCCTCTTGTAGGATTTGTAACTGAGACTGACTAGGTGGTATGTCCGGTCTTGCTCTGAAAACTATATCCATTTAAGAAATTTTTTGGCGTGAGTCACTAATTTTGTTACGTACATACGATTACAATGACGAATACCACGCAGGAAAGTATTGCGTTGACCATCATCATGTTGTATAGGTTATCACCAACATCCGAGTCATTGTCGCTTTTTACTAAGAATGGAGGAAGAACAGAACCAATTGCAGCACCTAAACATATACGTCGTCAATTTCTGAAGCTTTCTGATGTCACCTGTTAGATTGCAATAGGCCCATTCAGTAAAAAATTTTTATTGCATATTTCAAAAGTTTACCCTTTAATTAGTTAGTATGCCAAAAATCAATTTTTTGTTTCAACGAGAAATGTGTGAAATAAATTAATGAAAACAGAGCGCGGAAAAACGTTGAGCAACCATTGCCTGACGTCATAATAGAGCACTCCGCTCACGCTCGCTCTCTTCCCATTCTGTGTTAATACATACGATATGTGGATCGATTCGCAGTTTCGTTAATTATTGTTTTTATGTCTAAATGGGTCGAAACCGAGGATTGTACAAATATTGTATAGTTCCAGGCTGCAAAAGTACCTCAGGATCGACTCCGAATAAAATATTTATTTCATTACCGAAAAATGAAAAGTTTGTGTGATGTTATCCACGGTTTCCCCAGCCACGGTATGCAACTCAAAACCACCTTCGTTTTTCTTTGGATGCACGTCTAGGGGGTTGTAAAATATTATTATTTGAACATTTAGAGCACAATTCTCAACTTTATGCCGGAAATAAATTCTGCCCCATCTAAATGTTCGTGTTCACAAAAAATTCGAAATACGACGGCGACAGGGACCTATAAGCAGTTAAGAACCACTCTAGTTTTTCTTTGGTTTTCCATCTAGAGGGTTTTAAATATTATTATTTGAACATTTAGAGCAGAATTATAAAATTTATGCTGGAAAAAATTTCTGCCCCATCTAAACGTACCCGTTCACAAAAATTTCGAAATACGTCGGCGAGAGGGACCTATAAGCAACTCAGAACCACCCTCGTTTTTCTTTGGTTGCCCGTCTAAGAGGTTATAAATATTATTATTTAAACATTTAGAGCAGAATTTTCAAATTTATGTCGAAAAAATAAATTCTACCCCATCTAAACGTTCCCGTCCACAAAAATTTCGAAATACGTTGCGAGAGGCACCTATAAGTAATTTATTTAAATAATAATATAGACGGGCAATCAAAGAAAAACGAGGGTGGTTCTGAGTTGCTCGCACATACACGTCGTCGCATACATCCACAAGTACCGAGTATAGTACGTTGGGTACATTTGTACACAAAATGGAAGGCAAAAGAAAATGTAGAAAAATGAACCATTTACGTCATTGAGAAAAATCCGAAAATGTATTTAGATATTCCAAGACATTCTATGTTTATAATAAATATGTTGTGTGAAAAATGCATTTCAACAAGACTTGATGTATATCTCTTATACACTCTCTATTTATACACTTAAAAATATAGGTATATAATATAGGTAAAAGTATAGCAAATATCTACACATCTCTCCGTCTGCTCGCGACTTGATCGCCGAGTGGCCGGTATTGTGACGTCATTAGCTGTTCTCTCGCAGCGTTGACCTTTTTAAGGGTCTTACAAATTCAGAATTAAATATATCACTTATTATTAATCCTATTGACCTAATTTTTTTAAGATATAATGAGGTGGTTAAATACTATCAGAAAATTAAAGAAAAAGTTTAAAATTAAATATCACTGAAAGGGCCTATTGATGTCATGTTGAGTCAATGTTACTATACATGATTAGAAATAAAAGGTGTTAGAAATTTGACTGCCTTAATTTTAACAGACGATAAAATAAGCAAAAAAAAACTTATATGACATGGGTCCTAAACTTCACCATTTCCGAGAAAAAAATTATCAAAATCTACAACTTATTGTATAAAAGTTCGATTAATTAAGGAATATTGACATAACTACGTGCATAGAATACCATAAATAAAATGTTTATCACTTTTTTTAACTTCTTTATGCTTAATTCTAAAAAATTAGCATTGATTGAATTTAAAATTCTATAAAATTCATATCGAGCAATGTGACAACGGCGCAGCGGTTTATTAACACGCAATTCAGTTGATATCTAGATTCGACGGTGTCGGAGTGTTTTTTGCGTACCACTATTTCCTTTTCTTGAGGTGTTTTCCAGCGAGTGCACAAAAATTGGATTCGAACGTGTCGTGCGTGCATCGAAAATGGTGGTGGACATTTTGAGCATATGTTGTAGTTTAAAAATTACTGAATTTTGCTTTTTGGGAAGTCCCTAAATTATTTTTAATATGTATGATCATTTGGACGACGTGAATCTTTGGGTACCTACTTTAATTACCTATATATTTTTCAAATTCATAATTTGATTAAAAATTAAGTTCCTGTTTTAAGGGATTCATAATTACTAAAATTCGAGCTAAAATTTAAGCACAACACTATCTTCGTACTACAAAATCGATTATTTATTTAAAAACTGGAGAACAATTGTATTGAAATTTACTAAATGTTTCATAATAATAGCTGTTTACATTTTTTCCGTAGGACAAGTCTAGCGCGTGTGCACGTGGGGTGCATCGGCAGGTTAAGCGCTGTTGTCACGTTGTGATGAAACTCCCCAATATTAATACTTGCTGTATTTTGAAAACTGTTAATCTTATGCCCCTGTAATATACAACTATTTTGTTCATTTATGATTACTCTATCTCATGCTAAGGTAATGGCAGTCAAACTTCTTACACCCTGTATAAAACAAATACATGGGACTTTAACTGTGTAAATAAAAAAACCTATACATATGTCAGTACATAGAATATATTCTTAATGTCTGACATAACACACTAAACTTCTAGTTTAAAGAAATGCTATGTAACACCAGTTATGTATCGAACAATAACAAATTTGAAATAACTTAACGTTACTAAAGAAAATTTATTTATGTAACTTCTAACTGTTTTTCTATTACTAAATAAAAGGTGGACAGTGATATCAGATTTTAATTGACCTTCCTATTAATAGATGGCACAATTACAATAGTTGTCCGCCAAATTAGTTTTAGTTTCCTATATTTTTTTAAATTTAATTTACTAATTACCCCATACAAAAATAAAACAATACAGTTTTTTGTCACGTTTATTCATTTATTGTTAATATCTAAAAAGGTGGCGAACACCCTAATAGGTACTGTTATTTTTCGTCCTATTGGGAAATTTACTATGAAGATACATTTTAGTCCATAGATGTAGCCATTACTTAATAGCCACTTTTAAGTAGAAGCGACTTTAATGGCAATTGTCAAATTAAGGAATAACTAATAGGAACTTTATTCAATAAACTTAAAGTAACTTTAAATCATTTCCGTTTGTATTTGTACTAAACAAGTCTTAGGTTTGAAAACAATCTAGCATATGTAGTTTTAATGATAACTTGCAAGATTAAAATCTTAAAAAGCCCAACTTTTATGTAAATGTCATATATTTAGATATTATAATACATAATTTAAATACAAGACTACAAGTGTTTCTTCTTTGTTTTTAGAATATCTTCTCTTACTATTTAACAAAGTAATTTATTAGTTAACTAATTATGTTTACTTCTACCAAATTTTAAACGTTTACTGTTAATTTATGCCCTTTTAATATTAAAACACTATACGTTTCGTCAGTCGGAACCCACAAGACATGTTGGTTTGAGCGGGACTATCGCTCTTTATGTCTTTACTCAGACATGGAGATAAGTGAACACCAAGCGCAGATGGTGGTTCCATCTGTGAACGGTCAGTGTTACTCACCCAGGCAATTTAATATGGTAAATAAGTCTCGTTCAAGTCAATCAGGATTGCTGGTAACTGATGAAGGTATAATAAAGTAAACATGTTCATATTTTATTTCAGTGCATTTGTAGCAGTAACAGTTTATTTTATATTCACCATTCCTAAAGTTTAATATTAAATAGTCTTGAAATGTGTAAGACTTACTTTTCGTTTATTAAATTTAAATTGACAACTTTCAAAATTATGAGGTTACCTATAGAAAATAAATAAATAAAAAATTGATTTCCTAACAATTCTTTTGCAATTGTTTTGTAAAAAATTTATAAAGTTTTACCTAGTTGCGTTCCCAAGACTGCTATGGCGCACGCAGTAGACACTTCGTTCGCACCAAACCATACAGAAGCTACCTTAGAGGGGATGCTTAACACAAAAATTTGCCCCACTGCACAAAACGCTTGCCCAATCATTATCACGTAAAATTTGTTTGGTTCAGCACCTGCCATTTTAACAACATTTCCTATTAATGTTAGACCAGTGCTGATGATCAAAGTTACTTTCATGTTCTAAAACACAACATAACTTTTAGTAACCATTAAATCTTTTAGGTAGGACAAATGTGTATAAAATAATTTGATTACTTATATACTATTTAATTCAGAGATGACTGCTTACATATCTTTCGATTGAATAGCTTACTGGTAAGAACAGTACTATGTAAGCAAGAAAAAATATCAGTCCAGTGGCGTCCACTGCAATAGTATCTACATTATAAAACCTAAAAAAAATAAGCGTTTTATTATACTTGCGTAAACAAATAAAGATAAAAAATAAATGTAGGCTTTAAGATTAAGTTTCATTTGACAAGTTTATGTTTTAACAAACCTTATGGATACATCAATTATTTATCTGTAAAAAAATATTTGTAAAAGTAAATATTGAACAAAAAAACGCACTGTAACAGTATTATTCAGTGCATTCTATTAATATTTTCTTGTCCATCTAAATAATCTATCTTTATCTATACGTATATGTTGTATTTTTTATATTAAGTAAAAAAAAACGTAAACGCATTTTATTAATGTGAACTATGGTCAAAACTCTGCTTATCGAATATTATCACACCGTTGAATACACTTGAAATAATCCAAAATCCGATAAATCAGTCTCACAAACGCATTGTTTTACTATTTATTTATCAGCCTTGGGATATATTGAATGAACAGGAATTAAATAAGACAATTCAATGCCAATTTATTATTTTAGGACGAAATCTACAAACTTTTTGGTGACGGCTTTGTAGCCATTGTTTAGACGAGGCACACTTGTTTGATTAACACCATGTGGTTAAAGTTGCACGACGCTAGGCCTCTCTCGATTCTGTAAATAAATAATGTGTGAAATTGTGCACGTTAGGGGACAGCCACATAAACAAAAATAGAAGTTAAGGTCGAAGAAAGATCTGGGAATCAAAATATGTATATTGTTTGAGGTATACACAGGGTGAACGGAAATTTCGAGTACAAAAATGATGTGAGAAATTCACATAACACTTCGTTTCGAAATGCCAACTTTAACCGAGCTACATAACCTCAAAGGTCATTTTTTAATCACTTTTTCCCGCTTAACCTCTTTGACAGTGATTCAAATTTGTCACACTTATAACATACGAAAAGATGTAACCTTGAGTAAAAAATCATAGGAATTGTCAAGCTCCAAAGTGCCAAAAAGGTACTTATTGAATATGGAAGTGAATAGAGCATTTTAATTTATAATTTTATGAAAAATGTGAGAAGAAAATTTTCGAGAAAATCGATATTTAAAGTTTTGGACTTTGTTCATCTACGTAGAGGCTGAACAAATTTTACCCGAGCTTACGCGGATATTGCCATCTGGGACGATATTCCCAGCAGAATGACAACCTTAGAAGTGTATTTCTATCAAAGCCAGTTGGAATAATTTAAGATAGCTACAGAAAGTTCCAGAGTGGGGCAGAAATTGACCGTTTTTTAAATTGTCCTTACTCAAATCTTTCATAAACACCAAAATCTCGATAAAATTAGATAAAATTCATATCGAGCAATGTGGCAATGGCGCGGCGGTTTATTAGCACGAGGTACTAAGGTGTCTAGCAACCACCAATACGCAATTTAGTTGGTATCTGGATTCGACCATGTCGGAGTGTTTTTTGCGTACCATTATTTCCTTTTTTGCGCGAATATTGGATTCGAAGGTGTCGTGCGTGCAAAGAAAATGGTGGTGGACATTTTGAGCATATGCTGTAGTTTGTTTTATACTTCAGCTACAAAATATGTCCAAGTACAGCAAAACAGTTTCAGATCATTTTGAAATGGTTCACAATATCTTTAGAATTCAAAAATATACCCCAACCCAGCCATGGACTACAGGGTCGTAAAGTCCCCATAGTTCATCGGCCGTTACGTGAGAGCGATAAAGAAAGTCATAGAAATCCGTGCGATAGAGAAAGATGGCTATATTGAAGGCGTCTAGTAGTCACCGCCCATTTCGCCCTTCCACAAATAAGATCCACATCTTATTTGTGGAAGGGCGAAATGGGCGGATTTCTATGACTTACTTTATCGCTCCACGTAACGGCCGATGAACCATGGGAACTTTCCGACCCTGTATATACAAATTCGAATCGCACTTTAAATACATTTATAAATATGGAAAAATATATCACAATAAAATAAGAAATACATTTGAAATATACAAAAGCTAGAAAACGGCTAAATACATATGTTGAAATAGATTTAATATAATTAAAAAATAACTGGAAATATTTCGAAACACATCGAAAATTTACAAACTTGTCTAAATACTTCGAAATGTCAAAGGTTAATGACCCCGAGGACTAGTGGTTAATATATACCTTCAGGTGCAGTCTAAGGATATTTTTCCGGTCATTTAACCGATATTTAAAAATTTCTATTTCGAAGTATTTCCAGGTATTTTGACGTTTTGACGGTATTTTGAGGTTTTCAAGATTTTTTGAACTTTTGATGGTAGATATTTCGGCATATTTCAAGGTATTTCAGGTGTATAGACGTATTTAGTTATGAAATATAAATGTCATAGTTAGTTGTAACGAATAATACACATTACAAGTATGTAGATGGCGTTAAAAAAATGTATGGCATGTATAAAAATGTATAAAATAGATATAATAATGCATAATTCGAAAAGTTTAAAATAGAAATAGAGATTTCTACAGGGTATTGACTATTGACATATATGTTCAAGCTATAACCTCCATTTGTTTAATAATTTTGCACCCCTCAATTTTTATTACTATTTGTGCTCAAAGTGAAGGACTAATACATTTTAGATGGAGATGCCTTTACCGTTAGTAATTATTTTATCACATAATTTTAGGTAAATTGTAATTGACTAATATTTTTTATATAATAGGTCTGTTCAGAAAGTAACCGAACTTTATTTTTAGGTTATTATACAGTGTGTCCCGTTTTTCAGGTTAATACCTCTGGAATTGTGAAGAGACTTTCCGCAAAAGCCTGGCCTACTACGGTTTTTTAAAAGGGTAGTTTTTACAGAAAGTAGTATTAGGCATTTTTTTTGTTAAAAAGATAATATTACCATTCTATTCAACACCCAAATACCCATATATCAAATTTGAACGACAAATGTCTATTGTGTGTTTTTTTATGTGGTGCCAAACTTTGAAAAATCAGACAGCAAAAATTTATAATAAGCAGGTCAAAGATTGCCATGAAAGTGAAAACAAATACCAATCGGACAAAGAAAAAATACAGACACTATAAATTTAACACTTTTAATTGTGGCTGTGGTAAAAATAATAATTAACATACAAAAAATGTAGTTAATGAATTATAAATATTAAGTTGTTAAACAAAAAATTGCAATTCGTAACATCGCATACGACGCAGAGCATCATCTCCGTAAGCTTGTTTCAAAAGTTGAAACGTTTCCGTGAAAGTTTTCCTCAGTTTCACGCAAAATTTTAGGTTGGACCGTTGTTCCAGAAAATCCACATTTAAAAAATTATCACCAACATTTAAATAGGTTGCACTCAAATAATAATATCACGAAAACTAAATGAGATAGCAACAATCCAAGAACATGTGGTTACAGAGTAGGGTATGCGCAACGCAATGCGTGTCACCAAATAGATATTTCAAAGAGTTTAGTTATTTTCTGAACAGACCTGGTATGTACTTATTAAAATGTGACTTTCCTTAAAAACAGTAACTCTTAACAATTATGTTTCAAAAAGCTGCTTCAACGTTTCTTGCGTTTTGCTATGTTTACAGGACATTTAAGAAATGCTGAATAAAATGTAAATACAAACCACTTACTTCGTTACTATATTGGCTATTATGGTAAACTGCAGGAACTGCATAAAATTGACTATCGTGCTTAAGCAAAAGATAAGTAAAACCACCCATCTGTATTTATACACTTTTATGTCAACTAACGTAGCTGTTTGTGCATCCATTTCCATTATTCACTTAGCACAGATTTTTAACGATCCCATCACCTCATCTTTTCACGTAGTTGGCGGTATCTGAACAGCTATAAAATAAAACACACTCGTTATCATAGCTACCCACGTTTTATAATAATGATTGTGGATTAAGATCTGATTGTAAGTTCAAATTTGTTTTGTTAAATATTACTATCTTTTTTTAAAGGAAGATAATAATAAATGATATAAATATTTGATATACCTACATAATATAAATGGAATTTATTGTCAGGTATTTTTGTCAGTCCGTTGTTTGTTTATTTTTACGGATTTAAATGCCACATGTCCCGTGATTCATAGGAAGTATAATAGTAATCAGTTGTTATGTAAAACAAAATGTAGATAATACAAATAAAACTAGTCACCGCACTACCGCGTTGTAAAATAGTGAATCTCTGGAAACTTTTAACATTGAAAGATGAAGGTACAATTGCAATTATACGAAATTATAGCAGTAAGTATCTACTCGACTCAATAACAACAATATTTAATTAGGTACATATAAAGGAGGAGTGCCGGTTTTCGCCCCTATCAGAAATTTATCCTAATCATATGGAATATGTTTTTTGGACCTTCAGAAACAATATTAAATCGATTCTAGGCAAAATGCATGCAACGCAAACATTGAAAACTGCTTAAAAATGTAATCTGATGTACAGAATCATATAAATATTTTTCGTGTATAATTTAAGTAAAAACACTTTTTTGTAATCATAAAAGTAAACTTTTACTCTTTTCCCCCTCTATCCATAACCTCTAAAAGATACTTAAGTAAATGATTGAATATAAAAGAAATTCTACACCATGTAAAAACATTTATTTAAAGGTCTAGAAAAAATAATATTCTACTAGGTTTGGCTATAAGTAAACCTCCAAGCCGCCAGCACCTCACAGGGGACTCACTTTAAACCAGCACCCCAATCAGTGAGAGGTAAGGGGACTCACATCAAACAAAAAATATTGGAAATGAACTGTAATATTATAATTAAACCCTATTTTTATGCCTGTTTATAAAAGTTAGAGAAACAAGATGGAGGTACAAGGAAAAAAAAGATATACGGGATGGATGCTCGAATGGAAGGATGTGAATTGACCTATTTTTAAACTAGAAACATTTCAATATTGTTTATAACGAGCGTTCAAATAAAAACGTGGTCAAGTTGGTTCTGAAAATTTTGACGTAGGGCGTAGCGTATAGCAAATGAGCTTAAACGTCATCTGTCAAAGCGCTATATCGCCGCTATCAATTTGAATATTTTCGTTTTAAAATGCGTTTAAAATGGTATTTTCTCAAGAACAAAAAGTGTTTATCATAGAGTCCTACTTTAGAAATGGACGCAAGATTGATGGAATATGGAAGTATTCTATTGAGGAATGTTTCATAGAATTTCAAAATCAATTTCCCGGCGTTGTTGAGTACAAAATTTTTCAAAGTTCAGTTCAGCGTTGTGTTAATGTTTTTCGTGAAACGGGCAGTGTAACAAGAAAAGAAGGAAGCGGCCGACCTAAAAAGCGGACTGAAGAATTAAAAAACACAAATAACGGAAAATGCGCCAAGAACTTCTGTACGTGTTTTATCACAAATGATGGGAGTATCAGTCGGTCCCTGCCACACAGTGTTAAAAAAAGCTCCTTTAATTGTTTGTTATTGTTATCACGATTATTCTTTAAAATAAAGTTATATAGTCATTAACGTTATTGAAACTGACGTTGAGAAATGAGGTTAAGTTGGTCGCTATAAGCTACTCCCTACGTCCAATGTGTCAGAGCCAACTTCGACCACGTTTTTATTTGAACGCTCGTTATTAGACTGACAGATAAATGTTTTTGTGAAATCTCTTTGATATTCTTCAGTATCTTTCAGGGGTTACGTAGATGGGGGAGAAGGGTGGAAGGGGCAGAGGTAAATTATTTTTTATGACTACAAGCAAGTACCTATATTTTACTTAATTTGTACAGGGTGAGTCAACGATTGGTTAAAGTAGATTTGCTCCGAATTGCTAAAGTTTATCAAAAAACTCACGAAATCACGAAAAATGCTCCACTACACTGTTAAGCGAATATCTCCAGAAGTATTGAGTATAGGTATAGGACATGGTTAACAAAAGTTGTTAATTTTTAAAAGATCTAAAGGAATATTGAAAAATATACAGGGTGTTCCATTTAAAAAAATTAAGATTTTTTAGTTTAAACTTCTTCAAATCTGTCATTATTTTACGAACACCCTGTAGGCACTAATCAAAATTTGAATCCATGACGTTCTCAAGCCACCTTTACGGTAATACTGTACCAAAAATCTTGTTTTAATTCTTAAAAATAACGAGGATAGCTACTGTTAAATACAGGTAGAAAAATGCAATATTTTTTATTTAGTTCCAATTATTTCAGAATTTATTAAATTTAGATATAGGAAACTTTATATCAAAATGTTTCAAATTAAACGTAGAATCTAAAAATGTTGTAAAATACAGGGTGTTCCATTTAAAAAAATGTAAGTTTGGCCTGCCACAAATTTTTGGAGCACCCTGTATATTTTAAAATATTTTTAAAATGTGTCCTGTTAGCGTACTTATCACCCTGTAGAAATAGTTTTTTAATAAGCTTTAGCAATTCGAAGTAAATCTACTTTAACCAATCGTTGACTCACCCTGTACACTAAAAATGTAATTTATATGATTCTGTGGATCAGATGTAAGAAAAATGATTTTATTACGTTATTAAGAATTTTTGAGTGTTTTGGGTGAAGAGGTTTAATCCGTTTTGTCTAGAATCGATTTAATATTGTTGCTTTAGATTCAAAAAACATGTTCCATGTTATGTTTAGGATCAATTTCTGATAATTATTCTATACAATAATTTAAAGTTAACAAGCAAATTATATACCATTCCTAAACAAAACTGTTATACAAATCTAAACTACTTTCTACTCACCTCAATGTACACTTTCTCTTGTTCATGTAAAACATTATTTAATTAATACAAACTTCTTGGATCTACAGATGAATGATAAATAACCTTACAAACTGTAAATAGTTAGTGTTGAAGTCATTTGAAATTATATTGCTACCTTGTAAATTGCTGATTGTGTGTTAAGGTCAAAACCGTATCTATGAAGACGTAACGAAACGTTCATGGCGTTTATACAAGGTATTTTGAAAAGGTGTTACAAATTTCCGCACTTAAGAAAAAAGTTTCTATATGAGTATACAGAGTAATCTTAAATGGGTGCATATATTTGAATTAATTAATCTGTAACGTAAACGAGTCCAGTAAAATATATATTTTTTTTAATTGCAAATATTTATAGATATTTTTTGTAGTCCATAAAATAATTAAAATCCTGCCCGGTGTTGGTTGCTGCAGTGATTTAAAGTTCGGGATGTGTGACTCTTAACAGATCCGTACTCAGCTCACTTTCCCATTGTTCATTTTAGTTCTTTGCTAGATTTTGTTCCGACTGCTTCAAGTTTTTATTTTATACGTCTGCATAAACCACTATGAGTTGTAAGACAGGGTGTGTATTTAGATATTTATACAAGGTGTTCAAATTTATAGATGTACAAACCATGAACATGACTAAAAAACAGATATTTTTTTAATAAACCATAGAAAGGCACATATTTGGAAACTATAACTTTAAACTTTAAATCCTACTGTCCCACAATTTTCTTTTCGGGGACAAAATTGTATTAGTGCTTTTTTATCAGAAATCTAATAATATCTATACTATACCGTGCCAATTTTTATCAAAATACATTCATTTTTAAACTTACATAAAAATAAATAAAATATCCTGCTACATTTTTATTTTGATAAATAATTTTATTGTTTTATGTTTTATTTATTTAATTTCTTCTGAATTAATGTTGAAAAATTGTTTCTCGGGCATTCTACTGTAAGAGAAACAACACAACGTATATACAACTGCCGAAATATAAGCAATAGACAAGATCTGGCAAAATGAATTTTAGCTTTATTTTTTAGAATCAAATTTTAGGTTTTGAAATTTTATATCGAAAAGTTGCTGATTGCGTGGCCTTTTTTTAGAATCAAACAAAAGCCTGTTTAGGTTTTAAAATTTAATTTTTTTTTAGAAAGAGGGTCAAGCGTAGAGCTTGTAACCCCGGGCCTCGCCATACGTTAATCCTGACTAGAATATTATTATGTTACGGTAAGAAGTTAAACTAAACATTTAATTTTTTTCAGCACTTGCTTAACTCAAAAGATACTAATTTTTGAGTGCTTAAATCCCAAGAACGTCACGATAAATTAATGTAATAATAATCACACCATTTGATCTCTCTAATGGGAGGAAGTACAAGGGGCCCAATGGGGCCTAAGTGCTGTAGCTTTCTAAAATCCAAGGCGTAAAAATCCAGGTGGCATTTAGTGTAAAGACAGAAATTGCAAAAAATGTAGATAATTTAGACGTAGCAATGCATAAGTGGTCTAGGTTATGCGTAAATAGTGAAAACAGCGGTTTGCAACTCGTTTTCTATTAATAAATGTTTATTTGGAATTTAGCTTTTTTATCCCAAAAAACAACAATTTATTATTCGTTTTACCCAGTAAGCTATATAGCTTTGTCTGTAGTAAACTGAGTGTTTAAAATAAATGTACACATTTAAAATTCACTCTGTATGTACGAAAAGTGTGGCAATTTGGAAATCTTTATTTCTTTAACTTTATCTTTGCCTGTAGAAACAATTTTTAAGGATTTTCAAATAAACAAAATCAATTAGACACTCTATTCGATTATTTTTTAAACATTTTTGAGAAAAGTATATTAGTTGACCTGCATAAATTTTTCGATGATACCATTTCTAGTTATGGGGTCCATTAGCAAATAATTTTTATAGTCAAGTGGTGAACTCAATTGAATTACTAAATCATTTTCATTATTATATCATTTTTAAGAGAATGTCCCATTGTTCATAATGACAATAGTGGTTACAGTGTACATCGTTTCGAATATAAACCTGGTATTTTAATATTGAACTAAATCACTAAATCTTTTCTACTGCTCACACTTCTATAAACTTGTTTTTTTCTCTATCTACTGAAAGTGCACACTTAATGTTTGTTGATAGTATTGTAATGGCAATGACTACAAAATTAGTCTCAACGATTACGGCAACTTTCGTTGAGTTTTTCGCAGTCTCTGACGCCTAATCTTCAAGTGTAGACTACTCTAATGGCAATAATTAGCATGTATCTCTGGCCATTCCAAGTACCATTTAATGTTCCAAACCAAGACTAGACGTCTCGTACGATGGGCTTGACAGTTTGCACGATACCGACAGATTGTACAGAGTGGTCGCTCTTTTTACATCTCTTAAAAGAGTAAAATAAAAATAAGATGTGAATAATTCATTAGCTGGAACTGATAGCTATCATTTCTCTTGTTCGTACATCAAGATACGGGTAAGCAGCGCATTAATTCCAGTTAATAGATTTCTTTTATATTTGTCTTATTATTCAGTCATTAAATTAACTCTTTATCACATCTTAATAAGTTAATACGATAAAATAGATTGTTTTGAATTATTTTTTGTAACGTTCTGAACAGCATAGAAAGAAACGATGATAAAAATGCAACTTACCGTTTCGAAGATACCAAAATAGTTTGAGATATAGTGACCACCCCTGTTTATGACGGCGCCCAGTTATCTCACAGTTCTTAATGGTAGCGCTATTAGCTAAAATTATTGCCGTTTTAGTTTAGAATCGTGGCTGCTTTAGAAGTAGTACTCATAACCTTCAATGATAAGAAGTTATACGGAAGCGAAACTACTAACTGTCGGTCATGTTTTGTACGAATGGCTACGATTATTTTACAGTGCAAATAAATTATTACTTATTCATACTGAAAATGACAGTAGAAAAAAATCATGAGGTTCTATTCAGGATGTCCGGAAATTGTATAAGCAAAAAATTTATTAGATGATTCTGCTCGTAAACGTTGACCTGTGACACGTTTTCAAAAACTCAATATTAACTAAGCCTCAAAATTATTATTATTATTTTTATTAAATTAATTTTGCAACAATATTTTACGACCACATTTTCTGTTTAAATCTCTAAATTATTATTTTGTTAAATATTTTATTTCTCGTAAACGGTTGATATTATTTATTTAAAACATGGGGGCTAGAATTTAAACTGTTATTTTTTTTGAAAAACCGCAAATCATTTATGGCCCTTAAGGTTTAAATTTTGATGATTTTCTTTTGTTGATGCTGTTTTTAACAATAACAAGTATATTACATTTAAAGAAAAATAGTTTTAGTAAAAAAAAGCTGAAGAAAAAATTTTAATTAAAAAAAATTTTTGAAGTTGTATAACTTCATTAATACTGATGTATTATAGGAAGTTGTATCATTACCTTTATGGGTAGAATATTCCCTACGTAAGTTTTCGAACACCCTGTATATAAAAAATAATTTAAAAAAAATATCTTTCAGGGTTTCAGATGATTATATCTCAGATCAAAATAAGAAAGATTAATACAAATAAGGATAAGACCTTTGTTGAAAGATAAGTTTCCCAAATGTCTGGTAAAACACGTGGCAATCATCAATAATCCCGCCATTTTTCGACTTAAAAACAACAGATTAGCATTAATGGCTCTGAAAATACTATAAACTCACAATTTTTATCATGCTTCTTCAAGATCTATATTAATGATAGACTGGTACAGTCTACAACTATAAACAACATACAACTATATGACCATTTGACTTTTGACTCGATTTTTAGAATGAATTTACGGGAAAAGCACATAAAATACTCATTGATATTAATTTGAACGCTCCAACAAAATTGTCAAATAATGTGCGTAAGAACAGACAGATCAACATATAGTTAAATGTCATTTAAGGTATAAACATATTATTACAAACTTTAGTGGTAAAAAATTTAATTTAAAATTTAGTTTACGTTATTTATATAATTAGATAAATATATTAGCCATATGAAACACTTTAAAAAGGAAATGTTAAATTTGTAACGTGCAGTCAATTTAACTTGACTGCAAATCTCTGAATATGTGGGCTCCTCGTAGCTCACCTCTACATATGTAAAATGTTTACAGCGGTGGTCATGGTTACCTTCGCACAGCAGCGAAAGACGGAATGGGAGTAACGTATAGGTATCTACTGTGCAGTTTGGGCTCTGTTTAGTCCAACCGTAACCAATAATAGCTATTGACCCCTTTTTTTTTCTTAATAAACATAATTTGTTCAGGTGTACTGTAAAATGTTGTTACTTACATACTGTTTCTTGGGCGTTTCTTAAAAAATCGATTTATATGAATTGTAGCAGCACTTGCAATGTTATCTATGGAATAGATTGACTCTCACCTTAAAAAATAATGTTGAGCACATTTTCCCTATATTTCAGTAGTACTTAAAATAAAACTACCCAATTGTATTTGACATTGTTTTCAATACTTTTTTCGCCCTCCATGATATGGAGCTCAAGAGCCGCCACTGTATATCAGATACATATTTTCCAAAATATATAAATATAGGTATCGTATACAGGATTCCAAATTAAAAATTAGTAACAATGTATTTATATCCGTGAAGCTCTTGTAGTTCCTAATAATGTATCCCAAATTATTTGAACATATTCGGGGTTCTTTTACCGATTGCAAGAAATTACATTACATTTTTTACTATTTAGAGGAAATCTGTTTCCATCGCACCATTAATTAATTTTTAAAAAGTTATTTTGTATTTAATGTAATCGGATATGGAATATATGAAAACAAAAATTTAGCGTTATCGTCATAGAATAAGATGAGTAAGACCCAGTTCTTTCACTGTATCATTAACATATAATGCTAACAAAAGGGGGTCAAGGATAGAGCTCTGTGGCACTCCAGAAACAGCCTGAATTTCGACAAACCTGATACCATAATACTCCACATATTGTCTTCTTGTACTTAAATAATTATGAAAAAAGT
Organism: Anoplophora glabripennis; assembly: GCF_000390285.2. Classification (NCBI taxonomy): domain Eukaryota; kingdom Metazoa; phylum Arthropoda; class Insecta; order Coleoptera; family Cerambycidae; genus Anoplophora; species Anoplophora glabripennis. Next base: position 149,154 of record NW_019416547.1, on the reverse strand, counting down.
AAACAGTAAAGAAGGTGAATTAACATGCTGAAGCTTATTCGGTAAAAACTATGATCAAGTCTATGAAAGCTTTCGAAAAGTCAGTATAAATAACATCAACCGGTATCCAAATTTTCAGATAAGGATTGATTTATATGAAATAATTTGATACTGTGGACCTGTCGTGAATAAATCTGTGTTAATATCTAAATGTAATATACTGTGTATAGCAAATTTAAACACTTTAACGAAGTTACTAATCACAGTGATGGGCCTACAATTTTTGATAATAGATTTTTTCCTCTTTCTATATATTGGACCAAGGCGAGGTTTTAAAAAAATACGGAAAAACGTCAGACTTATAACGACAAATATTTAGATTTCGTCGGATGTCATTTTTACATATTTTCTCAACATACACCAATTTATTGTTACAATTTAGTATTAATATCATGTAGCGACATATTTTCTATGAACACGTTCATATACAGGGTGTTAAAAAAAGAGTGTAAAATATTTAAGGAGGTAATAGTATGAACCAAAATAAGCAGAAAAGTCTCAATAAACATGGGTCCGCAAAATAACGGTTGCGGAGATATGGAATGTTTTATGTTTTTAGCCCCTTTTTTAATTTTGCAAAAACGTTGTGTATTTTCTTATAGTAGTTGGTTGATGTTTAGTGAAATAAACCTTTCGCTATGGCTGGTTACTCTAACGCAGAATTAACAGAAATGTATTTCATGTATGGTCGTGCTAATGGTAACGCCACCGAAGCGCGACGTCTTTATATTGACGCTTATCCAAATCGCCAGATTCCTTCACAACGCATGTTTGGAAGAATTCACCAAAGATTGCGTGATACCGGTTCCTTGAGCAAACAGTGCCATTTATCCGGAAGACCAATAAATGATCATCAAGCACGTTTGGTTTTTTGCCGCTGGTTTCTACGTCATGATGCTGAACACCCTTGTTTTCTTGCAAACATTCTTTTTACTGATGAGGTCGGGTTCAAAAGAAATGGAGTGTTTAATTTTCACAATACGCATATTTGGGCCGACGAAAATCCTCATGTTCTAATAGAATCTGGACATCAGGCATGTTTTTCAGTAAACATTTGGATGGGTATTGTAGATGACAGGTTTCTAGGTCCTGTTGTTTTACCAAACCGATTAACAGTCGCTGCTTACCGTAACTTTCTGCAGAACACACTGTATGAATTTTTGGAAGACATTCCTTTGAATCAGAGGCAACAAATGTGGTTCCAGCATGATGGTGCTCCAGCTCATTTTTCCATGGCCGTTAGAGAGCATTTACACCAAACTTTTCCACATAGATGGGTAGGAAGGGCCGGACCTGTTTTATGGCCTCCAAGATCGCCTGATCTGAACCCTCTAGATTTCTTTGTTTGGGGATATTTGAAGACATCTTCTGTAACTTTGTTTTTTGTTTGTTAAAAGCTTCCTTTGTCGGTTTATTCCTAATAAAATAAAATGTTTGAAAAACGAATAGTGGTCCATATCTCCGCAACCGTTACTTTGCGGACCCATGTTTATTAAGACTTTTCTGCTTATTTTGATTTTTACTATTACCTCCTGAAATATTTTACTGTCTTTTTTTATCACCCTGTATACATTAATAAACCGAGTCCGGTTCTGTTAACAGCCGCGTATAGCCGAACTTTACTAACAACAAAGTAGATATCGCGTGAAGCATGCGCCATGCGTGTAAAATATATGGGGTGATCTATAAAAACAGATGCCGAATAGAAAAATAAATTTCTTGTGAAACTTAATCATTGATGCATCCATCCGGTGGCCGTGATTTTCCAACATACCCTGTATAATTCATACTACAGCCGATTATGAGCTTGCCACCCATATCCAACATCCTCTTAGTTGGAGAAACAGGTATTCCAAGGTAAACAATCGGCATTTTTGCAGATAGACGGTACCAATTCGTCGATTTTTCGGCACCAAACCGTATCCGGCAGACCCCAGCGGTGTCAGCGAAGGGACTCGCCGCTGGAAACAACACTCGAATCTTGGTCGTGAAGTGTTAAAAATCGGCGGGTGGTGTGGCGCCCGAGCCGCCCCGTCTCCAGCCAGTCCGACCACTTTGACACTCTTCATGGTAATCCGAGAAGTGACCCGCTGTCGCCAGGGATGTCGCCGTTTTGTGATTCCTGGGTGGCGATTATTGAAGTGGGTAAAAGTCAGAAAGTCGCAGATGTACAGAGTGTTCCACAGTGAAGCGCTGATAATTTTAGAAGCACTTTATGTATGTTTTTTACGAAAGCGTAGAAGGGCCACAGAATATATATTTTTTTTAATTCTGACTTTAAACTTGGAATTCTGACTTTAAACTCGGAATTCTGACTTTAAACTCGGAATTTTGACTTTAAACTCGGAATTCTGACTTTAAACTCATAATTCTGATTTTAAACTCAGTATTCTGACTTTAAACTCAGAATTCTGACTTTGAACTCAGAATTCCGAGTTTAAAGTGAGAATTTATAATTTATTTATTTATGCAGTGTGTAAAATGAATAGTGGAGTGCAGTGTTGCCAATTCATGGGGAATTCCCCATATCGTGGGGAAATTCTTAAATCTTAAATTCTTAATTCGTGGGGAAAAATTAAGAACAGGGAAAAGGGGAAAAAGTGCAATATAATGGGGAAATTCGTATCATGTAAGAATTATTTAATAAACAAAACATTGAGGCGAATATTGAGTTCAAAGTCAGAATTCTGAGTTGAAAGTCAGAATTCCGAGATTAAAGTCAGAATTCCGAGTTTAAAGTCAGAATTCTGAGTTCAAACTCGGAATTCGGAGTTTAAAGTGGCCTTTCTACGCTTTCGTAGTTTTTACTCTATTCTATTCAGAAGTTATTTAACTCCGCAGACAAGTTGTTTCCCGCAATATCAGCAGTTGGGAGTTTCATCTGTGGGGTTGGATATCTTTTGCGTACTTTGATTTCTGGTATCGAAGCACATTGTTTGACTTCATTCGATAAGATTTTTTGAAATTAATCCTTTTGAAATTGTTTGAATTATCTTAATACCTTTAAAATAGAGTTAAAATAAAGTTTGATTTCGTTTACAAAAAATATGGAAGCTATATGTAATAAAATATGTGTTTTTTAATGTAATTTAGAAAAATTACAAATATTGTTAGATAAAAAAATAATTTATATTGATCAAATCATATTCAACACTTTTGACATTGTCGCTTGAAATTGTAATCTTTTTTATAAAAGTTTGATGTTTATACATACAGTTCTTTTGGATGTCTTTATCTACATTTTAGGGATCTTGTTTCCATTCATGTAAATTTTTGTTTAAGGAAATATCTGAAATGAAACTCTTATGTTAATTCGAACCCCCAAATTTATTTCTGAAATCTGGTTTTAGCTAAAGCTTGACGAGAACGTAAAGCGCCTTTTTTAGGTATTTGGTTGTGTAACCTATTCATAACTACAGCGAAGTACTACTTTTTTCAAGTTTTGTTTTGCTATATTTTACCATAAACATATAGCTTGGAGCAAAACTGACCTCATCTGAGCCTCCAACAGGTCTAAATCCGTGCGTTTAATGTTTTTATTCAGATTTCGAACATTAAGATATTTTGAGGATTTTTCTTAAAAATTTTCATATTCATACAGTTTATGAAATTTGATCACAAAATATGTTTTCCTAAAAACGAATCACAAAAAAAATCCTCTAAACCTTTCCAAAATTTCCAAAATCTGTGTTATGCCAAACTAGATTGAAATATGTGGTATTATCCTGAAATTTTGTTTTGGTAAAAAATATATGTTTATATACGCAACACAAAAAGTATAGAAATTCCATTTAAAAAATTTAAAATATTGCTCAACAATGAAAACGCTTTTTTTTTCGTCTGGCTCTCGATTTTTAATAACTCTGAACTGTCAGCTGTCTTTTTTTTCGTTGGGTGAATTTTGGGTCACCCGATAGTTTTTTTGTATCACTCTGTAGAAATCATATACTTTTCAAATTGTGTTAAAAGCAAATGCATGAATATTAAACATAAATATTAAATTTGTTCCTAATATTAGATACATAAGTACCTATTGTACAGGGTGTTAGAAGATTGACTGTCATAATTTTAACAGACGATATAATACATTAAAATAAACAAAAAAAACCTTATATGACATGGGTCCTAAACTCAACCAATTCCAAGAAAAAAAATTATTAATATCTCCGACTTGATGTACAAAAGTTCGGTTAATTTATGAAATATTGACATAACTGCGTGCATAGAGTACCATAAAATACAATGTTTATCACTTTTTGAACTTCTTTTTGCCTAATTCTAAAAAATAATTAGCGTTGTAATAAATTTAAAATTCGATAAAATTCATATCGAGCAAGGTGACAATGGCGCGGCGGATAACACGAGGTACTAAACTGCCCAGCAATACGCAATTCAGTTGGTATCTGGAATTGGACCGTGTCTGAGTGTTTTTTGCGTACCACTATTTCCTTTTCTTGAGGTGTTTTCCAGCGAGTGCGCGAAAATTGAATTCGAAGGTGTCGTGCGTGCATCGAACATGGTTATAGATATTTTAGCATATATTGTAATTTGTTTTGTATTGTGCGTTTAAAAATTACTGAATTTTGCCTTTTTTTAAGTACCTAACTTATTTTTAATACGCATGATTATTTGGATGATGTGAATCTTTGGGTACTTTAATTACATATTTTTCAAATTCATAATTTGATTAAAAGTTAAGTTCCTGTTTTAAGAGATTCATAATTACTAAAATTCGAGCTAAAATTTAAGCACAACACTACCTTCGTACTACAAAATCGATACATTTTATTTTATTTATTTAAAAACTAGAAAACAATTGTCTTGAAATTTATTAAGTGTTTCACAATAATAGTTGTTTACGTTTTTTCCATAGGACAAGTCTGTCGCGTGCACACGTGGTATGCACCAGCTGTGTAGCGTTAGGTTAAGCGCTGTTGTCACGTTGTGATGAAACTCCCCAATATTAATACTTGCTGTATTTTGAAAACTATTAATCTTACGCCCCTGTAATATGCAACTTTTTGTTCATTTATGATTACCCTATCTCATGCTGAAGTAATGACAGTCAAACACCCCTTATACATATATTTTTATGGTCAAAAACTAACAACAATTGTGAAATATCACATTCAGAAACTTGTTTCTACCTAATTTCAATACAATACATTGTTTTTTTTTTAATGATGGGGCTAAATTGTTATTTAAAATATTAATAAATCTCTATTATTATTATTTTTAAACCCATATAATAGGAAACTATTTTAATTATTTTTTTGAACGATAGTTTGACTCAAATTTGTAATAAACCAGAACTGAAACTACTCAACATCTTCTTATACACTTATGTCACATTTCCTGAGTTTTTGAATGATTGTTAGTTACCTATCATACATTTGTGTGGAGAAAATTTTATATATTTTGCTTTCAGAACAAAGTCAGTCGACTTTTTTATATTCTTACAATTTTCTTATCTCTTTTTTGTTATTGTACAAATACTTAAGCTTACAACTAATGCCCAAAAGCCATTACATTCTATTTATGACGAGACAGCAAATACTTCCTACCTTTCTAATGCTATATCCTTGTTATATTTTTACCTAAGGGACACACTAAGTACTTAAGACTCCTTGAAGTCGGTTAGTCACTAAACTATTTGTTTCCTGGGCGATATTATTGGTAACGGTAATTTACCGTTACTTCCAGATCCGCTAGTTAGCGTCTTATCTTGTAAGTTTCAGAATAAAAGAAATATTCATATTAATGCTGCATTATATGCATTATGATTAGTTAACATAGATTTTTTCTTAAATATATTTTCTATTATTAGCTTTCATATTTTTTCTTTATTGTAAAAGTTTGATACCTTATAAAATGTAATTTCGTGAAAAATAAAAAAAAATACCTGATGTGTAGGTACATACAGTTAATAATAAAAAGTGCAAGCGGAGGCTTCCCTTATTTCAATTTTTTATTTCACTTCATTTGAAATTTAATGTAGGCCTACAATCATCCCCTAAAAAACAGTATGGATCCTACACTCTATTATCAAAACATGAGCACTTTAATTTTTACCACCCACCACTAGAAATAACGCACAGTCCATTCACTGGTAGAAAGTTTTTGTTTATTGCAGAAAATTGGTCCGTTTAAAAAAACGGCTGTCATTTTCCTTTGTTTCTAAGCATATTATAAAAGTGCCGCTGAACCGAAAATCGCCAACCATGATCCAATAAAAAACAATCATAAAACGAAAACAATGCCCTGTATGTATTTTAAAGCTAGCTTGATCGTAAACTATGTAAATAATGACGACAGGAGGGCGTGATTGCCTCATCCCTCGGTGAATTTGGGTAGCCGTAGTTAGACTTGCATCCAAATCAGGCGGTGCCAGTTATGGAACTTGTAATTATACTGACAAATAAATCGAACAGGTAGGTTAAAAAAATATTAAGTTCATAATTTAAACCAAACCATGCCCTGAAATTGTTTTCTGTTAAAATAAGGGTAATAGACTGCTAGAATAAGCAGTTTCTGTCCTAAACCAGGTTAAAAAACATGATTAATAATTCTAATTTCAATATAATTCAGCCAATATACAACTTGAGTTTGAGTCAACTGAGGAAAATATTTTTAACCTGGATTAAGAACAGAAACTTTATAAAAGCAGCCTGTTATTTATTTGAAACAATTTGATATATCATATTCAAAGCCTACTAATTAATTTGTGTGCACTAATATCTTTAATTTGATCGCAAATGTATCGAAAATTGGAATTATCTAGAAAACCATAAATCTACTTATTTCGAAAAATTATGCAAGGTCTCCAAATTAATAATTATTTATTTATAACGACATCGGTACCCCCATACCAACGGCATTGAATATTTTATTTTTTCGATAATACCACTCAATTATTTTAAGTTTGTTTTGTTCAAAACATGTCAGAATTATTAAGAAATAAAAAATTCTCAACTGATGAAAATTTTAGTATGAAAATCTTCACATTTTTCTTTGGTTATCGCAGTAGTATGCCCTGGGACATACAATTTTGTTTGTACACAATATGGCTGGAGCCTACCCTGATTTTAATATAAGTAATCAATAGCTGCAATAATTATTATCCATATGTGTAAATGACTCATATAAGAAAACCTCGGAAATTGATTAGCTAATGAGAAGAAAATCTCAAACCTTGAGAATACCTACTTAAACATATTCAAACTACAGGGTGTTATTTGGCTATTAATCTAATTATTTATACTAACAATTTGATACGTCTTCTATGTAACCACAGACAAAATAGCTATCGCCTCAGACCGCTATTGGATAGGCCAGCAGTTTTAAATTTCCGAATTGCCGGTAGAGTACACCACCAGCAGAATTTTAGGAAGAATCAAATGCAGCGGCCCGCATACCTACGCGTATCCTAGCAATATATAAACAAGACTTTGGTAATGTTGCCAGGCATACTTACGGATTTCTTTTGTACGCTTTTATTATCAATATCTGTGTTTTGCGTTACTGTATTTACTGAAATGTATGATGTAGGTATTGATAAAAATGTTTTTAAAGAATCGACGAATATCTATGTAGTTTCATATAATATTCTGCAGTACTTACAATTAAGTTATTTAATCATAATTTCGTTAATTAGCTACCTACTATTTTCATTTTTTGGTATTGAAATACTACAGAAAATATATTTCCAAATAAACAAAATTCGTAATGATATTTTAAATAGCTAGTAATATAATTTTTGTAATATTTGATGATGACGATAAATTTATTTAATATACAAGGTGGGTTATTAGTACGTCGCGGAATGTAG
>NW_019416547.1:130812-138331 GCF_000390285.2 Anoplophora glabripennis | reverse complement strand
GCACACGTGCGATAATATTTATAAAAGCACATACGAAAAGTTCTTAAAAAACCTACCAAATTCAATTTTTGTTGTTGTTACATTATGCATAGTTTTGCAGCTAACGCTTGTTGACTTTGACACTTGATATCTCGGAACTTATGTGACCGATTTGAACGTTCTTTTTTTCAAGTTAAGCGTCTTTCCGAGAACTATTTTTTAGTACTTTGGTATATATTCCAACCCGCAAAACGGCTTCACGAAAGTATTTGTTTATAAAGTTAAAATTTTTCGAATTTTTAAAATCGCTCCAAAAATTATTAAAAAAAAGAAAATTAATATTATAACGATTCTATATGATAGTTAAAGAGTCCAAGTATGTGTAAAAAAATCAGCGCCAATTAAAATGCCTAACTTTAACCCCAGCACTGACGCAAAAAAATAACGACATTTCGCGCTGAAATTTAGTAACAAATTGTCTCATACCAAAACTATCAGACCGATTTCGATCGGGTTTTGGAATTTCGTTTTGTAATCCTTTAAAGTACTTACATGTACATTTATAGTAGAATTGGACAATTTCTTACCTATCAGTTGAACGCTTCAAAATTACCTCGATTTTCATCACTTTCTTACGCTGTTTTGGCTTTCTAGCAACAAAAATATTGAATACGCAGGTCTCAAAACAATTGTGTCTTATAGCAAATTTCATAACAAACAATTTCAGCAGTAATAGTTTTTTCTGTAAACTGCATATTTAAGAAGTTATATTGGAAAATGTTAGGAAAAACACGTGATTTTTGAGTATTTTTGCAGTTTTTAATTTTTTCTGCGAATAGCACAACTTTTTTTCTTGGCGCAACCTTATATTTTCATTGTTTATATTATTTTCGACCGATTTTTACTAATATCTAATCTACGTCAAGCAACAGCTATGCCAATGTGTAATTCTCCTGGACTAGTAATTGTGATGATACAGTTGAAAATATGTTTTAATTTACTATTAATTGCTTCAAAAACAAATTCAAAATTATCAAGCATTTCGTCGAGTATTTTTCTTTCAATACTTGTAAATTTTCAGGTCTTTAAAAAAATGTCTAAAATATTTTGAAAATGTAGCCATAAGCAACCTACACGTACCCACCTAAACAGGTTTCTATAACATTTACCGTTTGGTCCTTAGCGACCGAGGCGTTACTGGTGGCCCACCTTGTAGATACACTGAGGGTGCAGATTGAAAATTGAAAAGTTAAAGCTTCATAAAACACATAACATTAATGTAAATGACGTTTTTTTTATAAAACAGAATTACTCTTCACTTTTCTAATTATGTAGAATGAAAAGTTGAATAAGTTGAAAAATACTTTCACAAAACAGGTCCCTGTGGGTGCACTGGTTTTAATCTTTCTGAAAAGTCCTAATCAACTTACACATTCTACTCCCTTACATTTCGCCGTCGTTGGTTCTCATGTTGGTGACCAACTGTGCAGTCTATCTGATCTGTGTTATACACTCAATATCAGTCTTCCGAGAGATATAACCTACTACATATTATTGTTATAGTCTCAGATACTAACAAATGACCTTCGCTGCTAAGCTTGGGCAAGATTCAATGCCGACAGGTGCTTTAGTCTGCAGAGTAGATGTTTCCCATAATTGCTCATTAAAAACTCCAGACGTTTGTTACACAGTGTAAAAAATTTCAAAGGAAAATAAAACAAACGTAACACTAAAATGTGTGTATTTCTTATACATGATACCATAAATAATAAAGTTAATACAAAGTATATTATATATGTATATCATACATGCCTTGCGCCTTACACTACAAAGGGCCGACTTACTCTTGAAAAAAATTCCACAAATACAATTCGGAAAAATATCCTATCGGTTACACGACGAATGAACAACATTACAGACATCAGACTGGCAGATTTGAATTCCGTGTAAACTACAGAGTAAGCTAGTACGCCCTACAAGTATGCAACCCACAATGCAATCGCTTACTGTGGCTTGCGGAATGACTTTCCGGCATACTTAGCCTTGGCGCCCAGTTCCTCCTCGATACGCAAGATCTGGTTGTACTTGGCCAAACGTTCCGACCTGCAGGGGGCGCCGGTCTTGATCTGACCGGTGGACAGTCCCACAACCAGGTCGGCAATGAAAGTATCCTCGGTTTCCCCGGACCTGTGGGAGACCATGGTGCCCCAGCCGTTCTGTTTGGCCAACAGGTGAGCCTTGATGGATTCGGTAACCGTACCGATCTGGTTGACCTTCAGCAGCAGACAGTTACAGGCTTTCTTTTCGACAGCCGTTTGGATGCGCTTGGGGTTTGTGACGGTGAGGTCGTCGCCGACGATTTGGATTTTGGTGGCGGCGGTCATGGAGGTCCACGCGGCCCAGTCGTCTTGGTCGAAGGGATCTTCGATGGAGACGATGGGGTACTCGGCGATGAATTCTTGGTAGAGACCCTGGAGCTTTTCGGGGGTCAGCCACTTGCTCTTGTCGGACTGGGGGTTCTTGAAGTCCAAATCGTATGAGCCTGAAAATTAAATGAGTGCAGTGTCTTTAATAAAATAGACAGCATATAGGAATCTGCCAAAATATTATACTTTGCAACAAGAGCTGTACCTATATGCCGTTTTTTCATAAGTGCACAAATTACTCAAATACATTGTGAAACTAAGGGGGCAGTTTTATAGGGGTCATGATACGTGTTCTCCAGAATACTGATCAGAATTTTTTTTTAATCAAATAGTCAGTCAAGTTATACATCGAGTAAACAGAATTTCGTGAAAAAATATTCATTCCCATTCTCTTCAGAGCCCTTCCAGCATCGGAAAACGCACCCCTCGAAGGGGTTCCTTTAGCTTAGGGAAAAGATTGAAGTCAAGTGGGCTCAGATCGGGACTATAAGATGGGTGGCGGTATTGTCCCCAGCAGTATTTTTCAATAAGTTCGATGATCAGTGCTCTGATGTGCAACATCAACACACCACTTTGCAACATTCCTGAACTCAGTTTATGAATTTTTGTGCTAAAGACATTCTGAAGAAAGATTCACAGTAAGCCTTCTTTTAACAAGGCATGAATTTTGAGCACTTTTTTACTGCATACGGTTTCGATGTGAATATACGCACATTGTTCTATTGTTGAAATCCGACACGACGGTCTATTTTCGTTGTCTCTTCGAATTTTTGGCATAAATAAATAAAATGTTCATCAGTTTACTCTTTTTAAATGATAACACTTCATGTGAAGTATACTTAAATCAAGAGCATATAAAGCAAGTCCAGCCAACAGAGAAGAAATAAAGGGGAGAGCAGTGGCGGCTCGTCAGGTGACACAAATGACGCACCGCTTCACCTAGAATTTTCGTTTAGTTGTGCAATTTAAAATTATTTTTAATTTTATAATTTAGGTATTAATTATTGTGTTTGTTTGTTTAATACGCAGAAATAAACAGAATAGTTTCGCAGTGAACGCCTTCTAAAAAAACATTGCCTTCGTTGAGCGCGAACATCAACCTCGGACCATACAACGTATAGTATAAACAAGTGACGCAGATTAAAATCAGTCTGTATTCTGCTTCTCTTCGTAGCATTGTTTACGGCGGTTGCCATGGCAACGAGGCGGCCAATACATGATTAAACTACGGCGTGGGAAACAAGTGACGTAGAAATTGAAGCAGCATCGCCCATCTCCTGCCTTTAACCCTTTCGCTGCGCAATACGTCTGAACGTAGCTACCGCGCCGTGCGCAATTGTTTATCGCGTGCGAATATATACNGTTCCTGTTTTAAGAGATTCATAATTACTAAAATTCGAGCTAAAATTTAAGCACAACACTACCTTCGTACTACAAAATCGATACATTTTATTTTATTTATTTAAAAACTAGAAAACAATTGTCTTGAAATTTATTAAGTGTTTCACAATAATAGTTGTTTACGTTTTTTCCATAGGACAAGTCTGTCGCGTGCACACGTGGTATGCACCAGCTGTGTAGCGTTAGGTTAAGCGCTGTTATCACGTTGTGATGAAACTCCCCAATATTAATACTTGCTGTATTTTGAAAACTATTAATCTTACGCCCCTGTAATATGCAACTTTTTGTTCATTTATGATTACCCTATCTCATGCTGAAGTAATGACAGTCAAACACCCCTTATACATATATTTTTATGGTCAAAAACTAACAACAATTGTGAAATATCACATTCAGAAACTTGTTTCTACCTAATTTCAATACAATACATTGTTTTTTTTTTAATGATGGGGCTAAATTGTTATTTAAAATATTAATAAATCTCTATTATTATTATTTTTAAACCCATATAATAGGAAACTATTTTAATTATTTTTTTGAACGATAGTTTGACTCAAATTTGTAATAAACCAGAACTGAAACTACTCAACATCTTCTTATACACTTATGTCACATTTCCTGAGTTTTTGAATGATTGTTAGTTACCTATCATACATTTGTGTGGAGAAAATTTTATATATTTTGCTTTCAGAACAAAGTCAGTCGACTTTTTTATATTCTTACAATTTTCTTATCTCTTTTTTGTTATTGTACAAATACTTAAGCTTACAACTAATGCCCAAAAGCCATTACATTCTATTTATGACGAGACAGCAAATACTTCCTACCTTTCTAATGCTATATCCTTGTTATATTTTTACCTAAGGGACACACTAAGTACTTAAGACTCCTTGAAGTCGGTTAGTCACTAAACTATTTGTTTCCTGGGCGATATTATTGGTAACGGTAATTTACCGTTACTTCCAGATCCGCTAGTTAGCGTCTTATCTTGTAAGTTTCAGAATAAAAGAAATATTCATATTAATGCTGCATTATATGCATTATGATTAGTTAACATAGATTTTTTCTTAAATATATTTTCTATTATTAGCTTTCATATTTTTTCTTTATTGTAAAAGTTTGATACCTTATAAAATGTAATTTCGTGAAAAATAAAAAAAAATACCTGATGTGTAGGTACATACAGTTAATAATAAAAAGTGCAAGCGGAGGCTTCCCTTATTTCAATTTTTTATTTCACTTCATTTGAAATTTAATGTAGGCCTACAATCATCCCCTAAAAAACAGTATGGATCCTACACTCTATTATCAAAACATGAGCACTTTAATTTTTACCACCCACCACTAGAAATAACGCACAGTCCATTCACTGGTAGAAAGTTTTTGTTTATTGCAGAAAATTGGTCCGTTTAAAAAAACGGCTGTCATTTTCCTTTGTTTCTAAGCATATTATAAAAGTGCCGCTGAACCGAAAATCGCCAACCATGATCCAATAAAAAACAATCATAAAACGAAAACAATGCCCTGTATGTATTTTAAAGCTAGCTTGATCGTAAACTATGTAAATAATGACGACAGGAGGGCGTGATTGCCTCATCCCTCGGTGAATTTGGGTAGCCGTAGTTAGACTTGCATCCAAATCAGGCGGTGCCAGTTATGGAACTTGTAATTATACTGACAAATAAATCGAACAGGTAGGTTAAAAAAATATTAAGTTCATAATTTAAACCAAACCATGCCCTGAAATTGTTTTCTGTTAAAATAAGGGTAATAGACTGCTAGAATAAGCAGTTTCTGTCCTAAACCAGGTTAAAAAACATGATTAATAATTCTAATTTCAATATAATTCAGCCAATATACAACTTGAGTTTGAGTCAACTGAGGAAAATATTTTTAACCTGGATTAAGAACAGAAACTTTATAAAAGCAGCCTGTTATTTATTTGAAACAATTTGATATATCATATTCAAAGCCTACTAATTAATTTGTGTGCACTAATATCTTTAATTTGATCGCAAATGTATCGAAAATTGGAATTATCTAGAAAACCATAAATCTACTTATTTCGAAAAATTATGCAAGGTCTCCAAATTAATAATTATTTATTTATAACGACATCGGTACCCCCATACCAACGGCATTGAATATTTTATTTTTTCGATAATACCACTCAATTATTTTAAGTTTGTTTTGTTCAAAACATGTCAGAATTATTAAGAAATAAAAAATTCTCAACTGATGAAAATTTTAGTATGAAAATCTTCACATTTTTCTTTGGTTATCGCAGTAGTATGCCCTGGGACATACAATTTTGTTTGTACACAATATGGCTGGAGCCTACCCTGATTTTAATATAAGTAATCAATAGCTGCAATAATTATTATCCATATGTGTAAATGACTCATATAAGAAAACCTCGGAAATTGATTAGCTAATGAGAAGAAAATCTCAAACCTTGAGAATACCTACTTAAACATATTCAAACTACAGGGTGTTATTTGGCTATTAATCTAATTATTTATACTAACAATTTGATACGTCTTCTATGTAACCACAGACAAAATAGCTATCGCCTCAGACCGCTATTGGATAGGCCAGCAGTTTTAAATTTCCGAATTGCCGGTAGAGTACACCACCAGCAGAATTTTAGGAAGAATCAAATGCAGCGGCCCGCATACCTACGCGTATCCTAGCAATATATAAACAAGACTTTGGTAATGTTGCCAGGCATACTTACGGATTTCTTTTGTACGCTTTTATTATCAATATCTGTGTTTTGCGTTACTGTATTTACTGAAATGTATGATGTAGGTATTGATAAAAATGTTTTTAAAGAATCGACGAATATCTATGTAGTTTCATATAATATTCTGCAGTACTTACAATTAAGTTATTTAATCATAATTTCGTTAATTAGCTACCTACTATTTTCATTTTTTGGTATTGAAATACTACAGAAAATATATTTCCAAATAAACAAAATTCGTAATGATATTTTAAATAGCTAGTAATATAATTTTTGTAATATTTGATGATGACGATAAATTTATTTAATATACAAGGTGGGTTATTAGTACGTCGCGAAATGTAGATACACGTTTTTTTTTGTATTTTGACATCCACTTATAGGTTTAATAATTAAAGATAGAAAGAAACTTTAAATACAAATGTACGACTTTTTCTTTATTTCTTTTGACATCAAAATTTACTGGCATAAAATATGTTTAAAATAAAAAAAAATCATTAAAAAAATTAAAATTCATCCTTATGAAAATAACAAACAACGATTTTTATAACTAACCTTTACAACAACATAAGGAGAATACCTAAAAACGAAATAACATTAAAATACCTACAATTTTTACAAATCAACATGCAAGTTCAGAATTATCAAACATTTCGTCCTGTATTTTTTCTTTCAATACTTGTAAATTTTGAGGTCTTTAAAGTGTATTTTGTTGAAGTGTCCTCACAAAAATATGTCTAAAGGACTGAGATCGGGGTTGTTTTCTGGACACATTTTTTACAGTGCTCGTTGACGGGATTCTCCTCAAAAATAAACTTGCCGATATTCCTGAAGAACTTTTGCACATTATTATTATTTGAATAATACAGTTTAATTCTGTTTTATTTTTCATCATCAGAATAACCCATTTTAATTTTTTTAAACTAAAATGGGTTATTCTGATAATGATAAATCCCATGTATTTTTA